>NC_058028.1:52500-265000 GCF_019176455.1 Solea senegalensis | reverse complement strand
CCTAACCGACACGATCATGGATTAAATATTTAGCGACCACCTTGGATCAGTTTCTCTGCATCTACGGGTAACAGAAAAAAACAGCGTGCTCAGGTTTCTACGGCCTGAGGTCGATCACTGAGATCCGCAGCTCAACACCAGTTCCACGCCTCATCAGCACTGGGTTTTGCCGAGGTGGTCGTGTTTTCAGTCTTCACTTAGTGAGCACACAGTTAACCACCTCAGTCACCACCGATTTCCCTCGACACAATGCTTAGCTTTGAGCAGCTCTGCATTTAAATGTGAATGGACGATGAGTCTGCTTTGGGGGTGGAAACAAACCTCTTTAATCCATCGGCGTGCGGGCGTCTTGTGGGAAGTGCATCTCTGCCCTGTTGACGGGACACGGGTCAGAACATCACAGCTCCGGGTCGTTTCTGCCAAGACAAGCAGCAAAGGTTGTTTTGTTTTAACAAGGGTGATGCTGGGACACGCGAGACGACTGTTGTATTATTAAGCGGCCGACGCGTGGCTTGTGGGACATGACGTAAGGCTGCTCTGCAATGCAGTCAAGGACAAAAAGGTACACTAATATTCCAGAGAACAGTCGCCAGAGAAACTTAATGAGCTCCTACACTGAACGCTCAACGGCACAATTGATATGATGCTCTGACATAAGGCTTTGAATTATAGATGCAAAGAGCCCCATCAACACTGATGTTGGGGCCCTGTGATTCCCACAATGCAGACAGAATCACGGTACAAGTTTAATAAACTGTTAAATACGGATTCTTGTGGAATTTGGGATGTAATTTCATTTTCTGTCAGAACAGATTCCCGAGACAAAATTTCAGCAACTGATTAATCTGTTGATCGAGCAATCGTTTGGTCCATAAAGTGTCAGAAAGTGTTGATAAATGTGGAAATGATGATGTTCTTCAATGTCTTGATTTGTCCACAAGCGTTTTAACGATGTCTTTGTTGTATGCAGCAAATAAAACAGAACATGTTCACCTGAAAGACACGGAAAAATGTTTTAATTGTAAAAGAAAACCATTTGATAAATGGATTATATAGTTATTATAAAATGAGTTGACAATTAATGGCAGCCCTACATCACAACCAGGTCCAAGCAGCCATCTGAGGCCTGTTTTTACAGACTGGACCCGTAAAAAAACAAGCGGCAACCACATTAGTTTTAAAGCTCACAATAAGAACGAGGAAAAACGGCAGCAATCGAAAATAAGTAAAACCTAAAAAACTGAGTTCTGAATAAAAAAAAACTTATTTCTCTGCTCTGATGGATGTTCTCTGAAAACATTTGTGTCGAGTCCAACGTAGATATTTGTCCTTTTAAATATTCATGAGTCAGTGTAACCTTAATGTTCATCAAATTTTAAGATGACTACTCCACAAACATTAAAACACCAATGAGGTGGTGTCCCCCATCTGCCATTAGCAAATGTAGTAGGTGATTACTTGCAAGAAATAATAATACAAGAAGCCTTTAGGGTCTTATGAGTGAATAAAAACACACAGACACTTTCATAGTGGTATAATTGTACACTACAAATAATGAGGTTACTCAGTTATTCCCCCATAATTAGGCCCAGAGTCCCGTTAGACAGGTGGGTGATAAAGACTTTATAATCTGTGCTCCATGTTTGCTCACAGACACAGACAGACAGACAGACAGACAGACACACAGACACACAGACACACAGACACACACACACACACACACACACAGACACACAGACACACAGACACACAGACACACACACACACACACACACACACACACACACACACACACACACACACACACACACACACACACACACACACACACACACACACACACACACGCCTACTGTGTAGGCCTAGTCTACGTACTTCAAGCAATGCAGGGCATGAAACAGTAGGTGGCGTCGTATCAGCTCCTAAATATCAACTTAACTCCTTTCTTATCCAAAATTCAAGCACTTACATGTTTATTTATGTTACATAAATGACCTTAATTATAAATTACAACTCATTCGAACCCTCACCCACCCCTGTGAGTGCACGCCGACACCATCACCACTGCACAAATTACCCAAATACTCCACAAATGTCAGCGTTGTATTGACTTTATGAACAATTTGAATAAGTTAAATTGCTAACAGTGTATTACTGATATACAGCAGTCAGTCAGTACAGTGGGATCAAATAAACATTCATCAATGCAAACAGCTAAAATGCTTAAAATGATTTGATAGAAATATTAGTCTGACAGGAGAGAGTGGATGATTTCACATCTTTACCAAACTCATGCTAAATCAGCTATGAGAGTTAGCATGTTTAGCACATGACATGGCTAATTAACGAGCTAATTTAACAGCGAGGCAGCAGATTAGCTTTTTAAGACAGTCATGGCAAACGTACTGGACACAACATTAGCAACTGTGTGGTGATTCCATGACTTTGAAGTGTCGTGAATTCAAAGAAGCATCAGTAATGGACGGTAGCTGGCAGGAACCACAGAGTCTGTTTACAAGAAAAACAAACGACTCCATTCATTTCCATCTGAGATGGCTTACGGGGGATATGGGGTGTCCATGTCTGCTACACAATAACTTATAGTCATAACTTATCAATACATATAAAGCATTGTATTCAGCAGATATAAAAAAAACCCTGTGCTTCAGTATATTCTTCTTAAGCAGCGAGAGGTCGTCAGAGGTCAAAGGAGTTGTGTGTATGTGGACACCGACCTCATAGTGAACCAGTGGTGAGGGCACACTGTTTTGAATAGTATATTGTTACCGCAGGAACACTGCTGGTGTCTGGTTTTGAACACTGAAGAGGTAACTTCCTGCTTCCAGGTCAGATTTAACTTGACCTCGTTCGGGTTAGGTCGAGCGTTTAAAGTGTGATGTTTTCTCTTTTTCCTTTGGAGTAAATTGCACAGTTGTCCATGTAATAAAGAGATGGAAGCTATCTCTAACTTATGTAGCATGAACACTATCACATGCAAATTACTGGATACATTTCATGTTTTAAACCACAAACTTTTTATTATTGTGTTTAAGGAAAATTAGCAAGAAGTCAGCGGTCCTTAGTTGGTGTCCAAAAAAATGATTCATGTAAAAATGATGATTCTTATTGTCCAAGACTTTTTTTATTATTAAACTTTTGTAATAAATTTTTTGGTTTGTTTTTTGAATCATTTTTTTCTGTTTTTCAGAGTAATATTTTTCTGAATTATCGAGAACTCCAACCTGCAAGTGACTCCCATATCTTCAGCAGTCTCCTGAAGGTCTCGAGTCACCACGTAGCCGGATGCCTGAATGCATTTCAAATGCATCATCTTGTATCCGTGGAAAAAGCTTTCCTTCGGAACACGTGCAAAGTCCTCAGGTGTCTGCGTAAAGTCGACAAACTAATGGTAATACCATCTATGTGACTTAAAGACAGGACTATCTCCCGGTGTCTTCAACCCAGATCAAAGTAAAACTTGATTAAAGTAATCGAACTCTCAATAAAGGATTGAATGTGTTTGTTTCAAATGTGCTCTAAACTCAGAAAAAACAATTATTCTGTAAATCAGAAATAAATTACTCAGAAAAACAGACCAAATTTAATCATTTTTTGAGTGAATGCAATATGACTAATGCAATGACTAATGTCTGTAGAGGTTTGATTGACACTATTACAGCCTAGCAGAAAATGAAGGCTTCAGTTTTGTGTTAACAAGTGAACCAAAGTATGTGACACTCGCAAACCTTTTCAGGTCACACCGAGTGTGACATCTTAAATAAATAAAACTTCTTGAATTTAATTCCAAAATATAAAAGCTACATAATCTTGCAAACACAGAAACATCATGAATTTAAAAAATAACACCTCACATAAATTCACATATTGGTCTAATGTGACCTCATTTATTAGGTCAAAATATGGAATATGGAATTTTGAGAACCAGTCCATGGTTTTGAAAGCTGGTACAATTTCAGTTGACCAAGATCTCCAAATAACAACCTTCCTCCCACTAGTTATTGATCCCTCTGCTCTAACAGCTCTAACACCATGCCCTCAGTCTCCATGTGTCCTTGTTTGCACCATCCAGATCTATGAGTGACGTCACACTGTGCGGCGCTCTCCTCTCACACTATGAAAAACATCCATCATCATCATCATCATCATCATCATCATCATCTAACCCTAACCCAGAAGGAGCACAAGCTTTAAGAGGACGGCAATCTTAATTGTTTCTTAATCTTAAAGCCACAACCTCAGTTCACACACGTGTTTGATGAAGTTTCCATCACACGCAGCACTGGGGACTTATTCTTATATTCCATTAGTCTTTTGGTTATTTTCTCTCTGGTCTCCTTGTTCCATAAAATGTCAGAAATTATGAAAAAAACATTTCATAAACCTCAAAAGAAACGATTAATATTTATTATTCCTCGTTTATTTTGTCTTGTGACAAAATGTTGTGACACTTTTCTGAAGCAAAATGAATCCATTACGAAGATAATCATGAGCTGTAGCCCTAGAGAAAATATTCACATTCAGAATCTTATTTTTTTTTTTAAAAACTTGATTAATCAATTATGAAAATAGCTCAAATAGTTATACATGGCACTTCCCCTTTCCAGCCCTAATCCTTTCCAACCAACCGTAAAGCTACACCAAGTGATTTGTTCACACAAGACAGAAGATCTGAGGACAAATGTAACGAGCGTCAAAGTGCAATAAAAATCTAAAATTCTCATTCAAAAAAAGTGATTCACATTTTGAGTTAAAGTCTTTGGATGAACAATAGTTTTGTGTTTCACTGAGACTAGAGTGTCGCTACCACGGTTAACAACGTTACCTCACAATACGCAATACATGCTCCACGATACCAATAACGTCACAATACGATTCTGAGAGACATTCACATGCAATTCATCACGATATCAGTCTGACGAAGGATTTCTGCATTTATTCAGAGAAAAAGACGCGTAACGTTAACACGGCGTTCTCTGCCGTTATCCTGCTGCAAACTCCCTCTTCTTCAGCTTCGTTACAAAGCTCGGCGACTGTTGGTGAATGGATTATCATAGTGCACGATATATGCATCACGAGTGCATATTTAGACCCGCCCCTAAAACCACATTCAAAATCATCTTGTAGAACACGTTGTTGTGGGTCTCCCTCAGTAACATCCATGCATACTTGAGTCGATGATGCCAGTTTATCTCCCCGTTGTAAACCATTCAACCCCCACGCCAAGTTTCAAAAACAGTGGGACTGGCTACCAACAACAAAAGACTTTTGTCAAACGTTCAGAACGTCCGACAGACCATCCTGAATGTCATATTGAAGCTCCTGAACGACACGCGCTCTCCTCTCTCTCTCTCGACTGCTGTATTTTTCAGTCATCACATCGCAGACTCCACCCTGTTCTTCCTGTGACGTGATTTTCCCTGGTTCTCACAATTTGTTCATTGAATCACATCTTGCTTTCCATGGAAAGTAAGGGTGTGTCAACATTCACCTCAGGGTTCTTTGTCATTTTGTTGGCAGTTGACTTGCGTTGCTCTAAAGAGAAAGGCCTTTAATCCAACATGGACTTTTTAAGGTGAACCGTTTGCAAAGTGGCTAAAATCTGTTTTTCCTCATGTTTTCAGTCAGACACTGTGTCTGGAACGACTTCCTGCCACAGATGCAGTCAGAGCCGAGCGTGTGTCAGTAACCTGCATTATACCGAGCTCCACTGTATCCACTACAAAAGGGCATCAAAGTGCAACGGCATCCACCAGCACAATTACTCTCCGCCACTAACGCACATTTAAATGATCTTGGAGAACATGTAAACATGAGTGAGTGGCACACTCATGTGAATAGACTCCATTACAGTGGAGGCAGCGCAGGGTTCCTCACATGACCCGCTGCCCTGCAAACATCCCAGCGGTAGCCTGGCTGCTCAGCATCACCAGATTGCTTTTAATGGCTTTTCACAGCATTGACATTCAACTGAGTCAGCATCGGCGGCTGAAACAGCCTCAGCTCATCACTGTGCGTGTGTGAGTGTGGGACGATGCTGGCAGGAAGTGGACACAGAGTGGACGAGGTGGCAAATCTCTGCAGTGGATTACAACGCTGCGGTTCAACAATCAAACGGTTCCCGATGCAAGTTCTCCCTCAAAACTTCAATAACTTTGTGCATTTACTGTCATTATCTGATCGAGCAGAAGGAACTGGGTTCACAACATGTGGGGCCGCAACCATCGTTCAGCTCATTCGACAAATACCTGGACAACCGACGAATCGATTAAAACAACCTTCTGATTTTTCAGCCTCTTAACTATGAATATTTCCTAGTTTCTTTGCTCCATTTAACAAAGAAATCATTCAAACTGAATCATTTTCAACTGAATCAAAACTAGGGGATTAGTAAACACCGATCAACATTTTACAAACCAAACCAGTACTCGATTGATGATGAAAAGAATCAGCCTAGTGCAGCCCTAGTATTCTGGGGGGTTGCCGATTTGAATCCCTGCCAGGTGAAGCACTGGGGTACCCCTGAGCAAGGCACCCGATTCCTGCTGCTCATTGTTAATTGAACACTCTAAATTGAGCCCAGCCCACGTCCAGTGCACCTTCAAACCTCTGCCAAATCAAATATGCAGCAAACGCTCGAGACGGAGAAGAATACAAATAGAATTCAGCATTTCTGAAGTAAAAAGGAAAAGTGGCCATTTATTTATTCAAATGAATTATGGGTCGACTCGCCATAAATTCATTCATTCATTCATTCATTCATTTATTTTTGGAAAAACTGACAGCCCTATTGTGTGTGTGTGTGTATACACAGTACCAAGCAGTTCACCATTTCTTTTTCATGGATAGAGAAAATACTGAAACGACGTGTGAATGTGCCGTGTTACTGAAACACAGTCTTCTGAATGTCAGTGCTGTCAAACCATTCAAATATTTCATCACGATTAATCGTCATAGTTATAGTAATGTCATAGTTAACTCGCGATTAATCACACATTTGTATCTATTCTGAATGTCTCTTGATTTCTTCTCATTTTAATGCTCTTATCAACATAGAAAAGTGGATCCTCTTGCTTTGTGCAGATGTTTTTTTTTTATTGAGTCAATATCTCTGTCACCTGCATATTGTGACTTATTGCTCTTATTGAGATAATAATAATAATAATAACAACAACAACAATAAGAGAGGCTGTGTATCAGCTGCAGTGTGTGAATAAAGAGCCGTGGTTTAATGTGTTGTTGTTGCCGTTGCGCTAAAGGAGCTAGCGGTCTTCGGAGGTCTCTTTACTACGGTTCGGGGGTGTGAGCGTGTTTGGTTGGTAACACTGCAGACATCATGACTGGAGACAGGAGACACTGACAGGAGATCCACACTGTCCTACTACAACAGAGAGAGACTAGAGCAATCAGCTGATTCAGTGTCAGCCTCATTCACTTAATCAATAATGACGTACGTAGAACCATATCAAAAAATAGAATTTATAAAACATAGGAACAGCCAAGTGGAAACAACAACAACAACAACAACAACAACAACTACCAGCAGGTGATCACGACCGGTGGGCGGCACCACACACCCTGTGGAGATGCAACCTAAGCCGTGTCGTGGCGAGTAGAGCCGGTGTGTAAATACACCACAACTGAGAGGTCAACAGGTGTCACAGTGATCACAAAACACAGATGGTAAGAAATGGGAGTGAAGGGGTGAATCGCTCTGAAATGATGGAAGTATATGAGCTTCAAACACTGGATAATTCAGGTGAACCGTTTCCAAGACTGTGTTTCCTTTTGAGGAAAACAAGAGCGACCATCACAACAGTTAGCCTAGCGTCCAGCTATGATCAGCCAGTTCTGTCCTCCGTCTCACCATCTGCTACGGTCCACCCACACAAATCTCTCATTACATTTGATATGGACAGAAGCCCGGCTGCCAAAAGCCCGGGAGGGCAAAGCAGATGGTGCGTTTCAGGCAAAACATTTAGCCTTTGAATAGCAGACGAGCTTTAAATCAAACAGCTACTGAATGAAGTCAAACAGAGCAGCCGGGACATGAGGTCGCTCATTTGCTCACCTGGAATAATCCCAACCAGTGCAAAGCTGGGAAAGAAAAATCAAGCTGCTTCCAACTTAAAGAACACTGGCAACAGCTTTACGACGCACACATTACAGGAGAGTCATCCACAAGCTGACCTATGCACAAAAGAGACAAATGAAGTGACGTCTACAAACTGTGCTCAACCAATAACCACTGGTTTTCACTGGGAAACTGAGTGTAATCACTTCATCATAACATCTATATCTGCTTAAGTCTATGTTCCATTTCATTCACCACAAGACCAAAAACCCTTCACTCTCCTGCTGCCTTGTTATGGTCAAATATCTACATGAAGAAAACTGATGGAGGTGCAGTGGATTGAAAACGGACCTGGTTTCCTCTGTAGACTTACAGAGGTTTAATAAAGACACACAAACTTGTGTAAAAACACACAAAACACAGTGTTTGTACCTCATTCTTTTTTATAAAGTGGCTCAGTGGGTTTTTCCTTGTGGCCCTGCCGCCGATGGCAGCCATGTTTCCCCGTGTCTCACGCTGATTCTCGGCGCAGGGGCCGCAAACAGCGTAGTCAGCGCTGAGTGTCTCTCTTTAAATGTCCCCTAAAAGACAACGAGCGTGTTTCACACTCAGACACACACACACATCCAAACACAACCTGACACACCTGCGAGTCCTTTCACTTCCTGACAACACAACAGAACTCGCACGAGACGTTTGTTTTAACTCTTGTATGTTTAGTTTCTCTGGCTGCGCCTGTTCTGTAACTGACGCTAAAACACCACACACACACACACACACACACACACTCACGCTGTCCGCGCGCACTGTCAAGGAAAACAACACAAGACCAAAGTTTGAAGGGGACACGGCGACCACCGACCACAGTCCCGGTGTTTGTTCGCCACACCGCGGTCTAACGAGCGACCACAGTCCCCGTGTTTGTTCGCCACACCGCGGTCTAACGAGCGACCACAGTCCCGGTGTTTGTTCGCCACACCGCGGTCTAACGAGCGACCACACACATCAGTGTTCGACCACAGTCGCGTGTTTGTTACACCTGTCTAACGACCGACCACAGTCCCAGTGTTTCGCTACACCGCGGTCTAACGAGCGACCACAGTCCCGGTGTTTGTTCGCCACACCGCGGTCTAACGAGCGACCACAGTCCCGGTGTTTGTTCGCCACACCGCGGTCTAACGACCGACCACAGTCCCGGTGTTTGTTCGCCACACCGCGGTCTAACGAGCGACCACAGTCCCGGTGTTTGTTCGCCACACCGCGGTCTAACGAGCGACCACAGTCGCGGTGTTTGTTCGCCACACCGCGGTCTCGTCCCGGCGTTTGTCTGACGACAGAGACACTAACTTACCGCAGGAACCTGTCGTTGAGCGTCTGCTCCGCATCAGCGTTGAGAGAAAACGAACGAGCCTCTGACGTTCCCTCGGCGTGGCTTCGGTGTGACTCCAGGAGCGAGGACGGAAGAATGTGCCCGGTGGAGGCGCGTGTGAGGCGGCAGAAGAGGCAGAAGCAGCGACGGTCCTTTGTTCCTCCTGGCCGCGGCAGCACGCGCAGCCTGCTCCGTGGATATTATCACCGTTCGTGTGTCCCTGACACGCGCTGATTGGCTGCTGCTCCGGGATCAGGGAAAGGTGACTTCCGTCAAGCTGACGCTCAAACACTCAAAGACACAAACACAGTTTCTGGTCACGACTTCCGCAAAAATACAAAAAAAACAGTGTTAAGTCTTAAAAAAAGCAAATGTATTTACTCTCTTGTATCAAAGCACATTAAACATATGTAGTGTTGTGTCTTTTACATTTTACTCTCTAAGTTATTGTTTCTTAAACATATTTGACGAACTGCTTTTATTTCTACCATCTACTTCCGGTTTGGTGGTTTTTTTCAAAGGCTTGACGCAGGGTGGAGGCTCCTTCATACCTCACATAGTTTTCTCCAGAGTTTAACCACCATCACTCTCCTTGGTTTCTCTTTTATTTATTTGCTGTTAAACATGACGGTAAAACTATATTTAATGCACACAAACTGCACTCTTACATTCTTTATTATTACATTTGTGTTGCATGTGTTACTTCCTGCATGATTGTATATTATATTCTTCAAATGTTTTATTATGTATAAATAGTTTTTGTATTTCATGGCTTATATTTCATGCTTGTGTGGTTTGAAGAAAATATACAAAATGAATATAATACTTTATAAGGTAAATGAAAATATACATCTATACTCTCTCTAGTATCTACCTGTTCCATTTCATCTCATTTGGAATCTTTCCTTTTATTTATTGCTTATTCATTTGTTGGGTTATTGCCTTTTACTGGTTTATTGTTGTCAAGTCAATGTCATTTCTGTAGCTCAGCGTCACACACACACACACACACACACACACAGGGCTTTCCATTGTGTACAGTAAGTGACTGCCTCTGTCCTTAGACCCTCACTCTTATAGAGGACATTTAAAAATGACACGTGAAATGTAGAAAATAGCAGGAATAACAGGAGAGAGGCAGATGGTCACAATATTAATATTAACATTCATATTAATGTGAATATTATTAACATTCACATTAATAAAGAGGACATGAATGGTTCACAGGTCCATCCTCAGGAAATGGAAACACAATGGCGCAGGTTTTGCCAGAATTTTGGCAACACAAGACGAAAACCACAGACCGACACGACACAAAGACAACTCATCCAGTAACATGTAGACGATTCCTGAATATTAAATAATGGTCGATCAAAGACAGGTGGGAGGGGTGTCTGGGTCGAAGATGGGAGGAGTCTGAAACTGAGACCAGCCCCCTTATTGTAATACTACGAAATCCAACCTAATGCTGCGATCAGACAACACAAAGTCAGGCCGATTTTCACATCACCAGTGTCAGACTGATTATGAACGTAACTGAAGCACAGATGTTTGGCGTCTGGGACACTCTGGGACGCTCTGGGACACTCTGGGACGCTCTGGGACGCTCTGGGACACTCAGATGAGAAGTCTGAGACGTGCTGCTGGAAGTTCACCAGGGTAACAGAGAGCTGTGTGACACCAACATTAACATCATTTATGTCACGTTCTCTCTGAAAGAGACACAGTCCACACTGTCCTCTTTGTCCACGATCGTTCTTTTCTTTTATGAGTCTGAGCTCGAGACCGCGAGCATCACTGAGAATCGTGACGATCGTGAAAGACAAAAACATCATGTTGTCAGAATCAGCGATCGTGTCATCATCAGCGTCTGATCGCATCGCGGTGTCTTGTCTCGTACTACACACTGTGTGTGTGTGTGTGTGTGTGTGTGTGTTTGGGATCAATAAAGTGGTCTACATGTGAATGTGAGTGTGGTTCAGGGTCATAAAGGTCAGGATGAAATCAGTGATTGTGTGTGTGAGAAGCTGCTTTTCTTTGCTCCGTCTGCATTTGAATAAATTAACCACTTTGTTTTTGACTTTCCTGCTGAAGATTAGACGATCATATGAAGAATGAATGGATTATTAGATTATTACAATCCTTACAATTTAGATAGGCATTGTCTGCAGCTCTGGTGTTTTGTGAAATATTCTTATTGTTTGCTACACTCTGATGTTTTATTGCTTCTGTTATAATCGTGCTCTGGAAGCTTCATGTGACTTTTCATATTATTTTACCACAGAGTATTAGGGCCAGATGTGTGTGTGTGTGTGTGTGACTCCGCCTCTGATCCTGCTGGAGCTGATGTGATGATGATGTGATGTTGAGGACAGGAAATGAGCTGTGCTGAGGTTGTGTCATCACTTTTTTAGAGGGCAAAGGTCACATATAGCTGTTTGTTCCTGTTGCGTCCTGCAGCAGCACTGACACTTTAAACCCACACTGCCACCTGGTGGCAGGAAATGTAATCACAGTTATATACATCATGTTTCCTCGAAATCAGCGTTTTCTACGACGTGGGAACTCACTTTTTAAAGATGAAGTTAACTTATTAAAATGTGTGAATGCAGCTCTAAACTGCCTCTGGAAACACCACAGCAAGCTGCTCGTGGTCACTCGATGGCCACGCCCCCTGCGGTGCTCACTCAGGACGCCCCCCGTCCCCCCCCCGTCCCCCGTCCCCTCCCTGCCCACTTTTTGGAGATTTTCAAAATCAGGCATTGGGCGGAGTCAGCCTCAGCGTGGGCACTTTAAAGATGGTGATAGATGTTATATATTATAGACTTGAGTGATTATTTATTGATTATTTATTGCAGCCCTGGCTCGTTTGTGCTGCTACATCTGAATTGTTATGATGTGATGAGTGAATTTTCATTCACAGTGAGAATAACTCATAAAAACACTTAGACATGAAAATGCACTTGCACTGGTTCCATTTTATTGACATTTCATTTTCCAAAATCAGAGAATGCATAGACTGAGCCTCGATCACTGTGAGCTCAGCAACGACGACATGGAAACAAAACGACAACAAACAAACAGGAAGTCAAGAAAAGAGATAAAAACAACACTGTTTGTGACTGTTCTTGTCAGAGACACACAAAACACAACTGACTGACATATGATTGTCATCTCATCAAGCACGCACACACACACACACACACACACTGCAACAATACAGAGAAATGCACAGAAAAAAGGCTCATTTCACCCAGATGAATAAGAATAAATACAATAAAAAGTGACTGGCAGAAAAGCCACTGAACGTTGATGTTTGGGTGGACTGACCCTTTAATTACATCATCGCCTTACACTTGGAAACCAACACAAACGTCCACTCACTGCTGACAGTAACAATGGACTCACATGTCACTACATCGACTGTGTGTGTGTGTGTGTGTGTTGATAGGTTTGGATGATCACAACTGACACTAAAAACTCCTCAGAATATGTTCACGACTTTATCACACGCTCCACAGCTTTGTTCACTCTCCCACACAAACACCTGTGTTTTTAGAGCTGCTGGTCCACTGCTGCCTCGTGTGGTACGTCTGTGTCACTTGGGGAAATGTAAATGAAGAATTTCAAACACCACATGTGAACTTCGAGGAGGAGGCAGCAGTGGACCGACAACTCCTGAGAGCCACGAAACCCCTGCTTTTCTGTATGGACTCTGGTGCGGGAGCGTGAGCGAGCTTATAAACTTCAGTTTGCAGTTGAGCGATAAAGCAGCAGACACTCAGTTAGAATGACGTCCTCAGCAGCTTTAATGCGTCTTCATAACGACTTGTACAGTGAGGTTCATCTTTGAACGCGTCATCAGTCACCGTTCAAGCATCTGTTAACTTTGTGGTCTGTTGTGAAAAACCCACACAGTCATGACACAGGGCTGTGCCTTTTAGGTCATGTGATCAATGAAGGGAAGTTCCATTGTTGCTAGGATACACAATGTCACAGCAAAACACAACTTTTGTCACTCGAGTAAAGGCCTTTGGTCATGTGACACGTGCAGCTTCCACGTCAGTGGCGTTGTGCCGCTGAGGTACGTCGCTGCTTTTTAGACTTAACTTCTGATGAATGCGTTCATGTATTTATGCATTCATGTATTTATGCATTCATGTATTTACCTCACAAATAAACTGTCCTGTGCCCACATATATATTTTGACTAAGACCCAGTCAACACGTGGCTGTTTTGTCACTTTTCTAAACCAATAACAAAGTCAGCACTGCACACACAACAGTTATGTGATGAACTTCAACTCGTCCTAGTTGCTTTGGGATTGACACACTCGTCTTTAAGAGACATCACTGCTAATGGCTGATCATGAACGGTGAGGGCGTGTTGGTAGTTAAAGGTGGGGGTGCAAAGCTCTTGAAAAGTGTGAGTCATGGTTTAAAATGCCAAAAGGCGACCAGAGCAGAGAGAAGCCAAGCGGTTTGGTACGGTACTGTACACACTTGGGCTGCAACAAACCATTATTTTCATAATCCATTCATCTGTCGTTCATGTTCTCGGCTTCTCGATTAATCGCTTGGTCCATAAAATATCAGAACATGTTGAAAAATATTGATCATTTACTAAACCTGGAAATAATGATGTTCTCGAATGTCTCGTTTCGTCCACTAAATCACAATGATTCACTTTTAATCGACACATGTATATGTATATATATATATATACATACATATGTATGTATATATATATATATATATAAAAAAACAAGATTCATCAATTATCAAAATAGTTGACCATTAATTCAGTAATCAATTATTAATCACGTTATGGAATAACTGTTGCAGCCCTTGTATGCTCCCTTCCTTTGGGCGACCAGAACAAAAAGGCACAGTACAGCCAGGACTGGCTCCACCCATCACAGTCAGCTGATTGGTCGACAGAAAAACGTCTATTCTCATACAGATCTGATGTTTTAGAGAAAAAATAACGGACCTGGAAAATGTCGATGTTGTCGTTTGTTGTCATGGCAACCTGCACAATATCGCACTGTGTAGCTTGCTGGCGTGGCCGTCGGACACAGCCCACACCCGCCTACAAAGTAAAGGTACTCGGTCAAAACACAAGCCTGACCCTGAACTGTACTGGAGTGTACCGAACCGTACCGGACTGCACCAAACCGTTCCGGACTGTATTGCACTGTACCATACTTGGACATCTACAGTGATGGAGACACGTTTGGACGTCTACAGTGATGGAGACACATGTTGGGACGTCTACAGTGATGGAGACACATGTTGGGACGTCTACAGTGATGGAGACACACGTTGGGAATGCCGGATACTTGTTTCAGTTGTTTTCAGTGGCTAATGCCAGTGGTTGGAATGCTGAGTCTATTATTATATCTAAGACATGGTTTCCCTGTTTCTGAAATTTAAGTCACTAACTCACTGAGACAGTCAGACATTTACATGCACAGTTTAATCTGTGGCCATAGTCCGACTACGACAGGCAATCAGACAACCTGCTGAGTCTGAGTTTACATGTGGAAGAGAAAATCCCTTTATTAGCCGCGTATGTCTGATTCTGACTCTGTAGGTGGCGCTGTATCGCTCCATTAGCTTGTGCGTATTGAATCCTATTGACCTTCATGCCACAGAAAAACAAAGAGTGTTCATTGTAATTGGTTAATTGGTTGCTGGGTTGTCGCCACAGTATGATTTCACAGTTCTACAGTTAACCTGACGCTCTTATAATATGCATGTAAACTCACCTGAGTTTACTGTGTTCCAGTTGAGAATTTCACGCTAGATACTAGCTCGTCAGATGGTGTTTGTGCGCGCACGCACGCACGCACGCACGCACACACGTGCACGCACACACTCTCTCATACACACACACAGATTTACTGAGTAACAGTGGTTGTAGGGTGGCAGCCATCTTGGACTCGTGAACCCGGGGAACATGAGGTCGCTGCGTTTCTGAGCTCCGACTTCACGCTGCAGGATTTCAGCGGAGGACGGACCCTCACACTAATGTGTGTGTGCATGCTGGATAGCAACGTAGCTGTGCGCTGCTGCTAACTCAGGAATGTGGACGGATGTAGAAGATTTCATTTCCTTCTTGTCTACCTTTGACCTTGGTTGCTATGGCTACTGTGTGAGAGATTTGTGTGTTTTTTTTCAATGGGAAAACAGAAACAGAAAATCAGGTTCGATGCATTAAATGAGTTTTTGTGCGAGCGCAAAGACAGAAGAAAAACTAAAGGACCTCTGTAACAAGCGTGGGAGCTAGTTATAATTAAAGCCTCCACCTTGTGCTTATGTAAGAGAGCATAACATTTTTATCTAAGCTCCGCCTCCTCCAGCACCCATTAATCATTTACTACTGTACATCCCGTCTTCACACAAGGCACATTCACTTTACTCTCTCTCTTATACCAACTACTGAACGCTGGCTTGCTCACGACTGAGTCTGGACAGCTGTTGAAATGCAGCACGACAACAAATCGCGATGTTGCAAAGACTAATCTTTGTATTTCTCTGTGATTAAAGGCAGAATAACTTCCTTCCTTCAGCCCTCTGAATCTGAGGCTGTCGTGTTTACAACCAAAGGGAAAAAGGGGATGGAATGGAAATCAAAAACAGTGAAAACCGGACGCAACGACCCTTTCAATCCCCCTCGCGTTTGACCCTTTGGATACGAAACAAAGTACAGACTTATTTTTAACAAGCGCTCTCATCGCTGAGCAGAAAGGTGGCTGTGAGGCTGTCCCTGTCCTCTGGCTAACTGGTGTGCAGTAGCTCTTTTTTATGTCCTTTGCTCCCTCTTTAAACAGGAGCAGGGTTACACATACACATGTCTGAAGAGACGGGCGGGACCTTAGCCGTTCAGGAGGTAGACCACCAACTCATAGGTGCACATCATGATGGCGGTGTTGGGAATCTGCCGCACCAGGTGAGTGGTGAGGCCTCGGTACAGGGCGCGATAGCCCTCTTCTTTGGGCACAGTTGTTAAAGTCTGGAAAAAGGAGCGATACTTTGTGCCCTCTTCACGTAGCCTGGTGCGGATCACTTCTGCAAAAGTGACAAAAACATTAATGGAGTCTGTTATGGGTGAGTCAAAATACACATTTGGTGATATATCCTTGTCCTTCCTCATATAGAACGATATTTAAATGAATAAATGAACAGGTTAAGAGAGGCCACATCCACGTTTCTGCACTCTGCTCTCCATCTTAGATCAATCCTGCACTTTTAACTTGACAAATGTTTGGTCGTCTTCAGTTCTGTGACTTTTCCGTCAGTGATAGTACCTGCTACTTTTTTAGTGCCTGCCCTTGCTGAGCAGATACTCTACGTGATGTCGTCAGACGGCTGGCCACGGATCGTCAGAGTGCCGTCACTGGAAGAGTCGCGAGCTCGACATCAGACACAAGAGTCAAACTGAACAATGATGAACTGTTGATCAGTTTAAAAGACTCAACAATCCTGAAACTTGTGTTAATCCCCAACTTTTAACAAGGAAATGTCTAAAATCTCAACATTTATCAGAGGAGTCTGTTGTAGTGAGCGACAGTGACTGAGTCTGTGTGACGCTCACAAAGTACCAAACTAATATTTTTAACCACGGCAGTTTCGTGCAGCCCTGATATGATGACTCCGCCCACATTGAGGAGGTACAGTAGTAATGAAAAACTAAACCAAGGCGTGCTGGGACTCATGTATTATGATGATTATCGCAGACTGGTTGTATCGTGATATCAATGGTATCATGGACCATGGATCGTGGATCATATCGGAGATTCTCATCCCTGGAGTCTATGTTTGCTGTTTTGGATTCTCACCGTGAGGATAAGCGATAGTTGTGGCACAGGTCTTGGAGGTGGCAGCGGCGAGCATCATCCCAACAAAGTCGGACGGATCTCTGGTCACCTCCTCGTCCTCCTCCATGTTCTGTGGGGCCTTGGCCTCAATGAGGCGCCGTTTAATGTTCTCATAGATCACAAAGTGGATCACAGTCTCTGAGATGCCGGCGTAGGAGGCCGACATCCCTCTGTAGAAGCCTCGCAGGCCGTCGGTCTGGTACACCCTCCGCACGCACTCAAACGCACTCATCCTGCGCTCGCCGCGGTTCCTGAGGATCAAAAATGACTAAATCTATAAATGCCACTATGATGAGGATGAAAACACAAAAACACGAGAGAGAGCACAGATCTTTGTCACATGTGTTTTACACTAGGCATGGGCATAATTCATCGACGATCATTAAGAATTTCATTTTTTATCTGTAAAACTAATGCAGGTTATGTTGCGTAGTCAGCGGACATCGGTAGAGCGGCAATTCCAGAGGCTGGGGAGACGAGGGGAGCAGGTCTCTGCTACGACACGAGTCCTACACAGGTCAACTTCAGTCCCCTCAGAGCGGCTGGACCGACGGTCATCCAGCTGCGGTCGCGTCTGACCCCAGAGTAGAGCTGTAATGGCATCCGCACCTGCTGCTAAATATCAATAATCCACACGATGATCATTCATCACAGTCGCAGTCTGCCTACTGAGGATCGTGTGAAAATAAACATAAACATATTTGGATGAACTAAATAAACAAATCAATAAATAATACGTAGGCAGACTGCGACTACAATGAATGATGATCGAGTGGCGGCGGGTGCAGGTTTTCATTGCACTTTTAATATAGTTCTAGATAGTGATTTTTCATCTAAAAATATTAATGACTCATTGAAAATGTATCATCAATTCTCCCGACGATAGATTAAGAAAATGGAATCGATTGCCCATCCCAGTTTCACACAGCAACAAGTGATCCGTGTGGAGCTTTATCTGCTTACAGCTGTTACCATCTCACATAAACAGGATCTGATAAATCTTGTTGGGCTTTACACAAATAATGAATTTGAAAATATTCAAATATGTAGTTTACCTTGCATCCAGCTGCAGACGAGTCTTTATGAGCCATATTGGATTAGTTGTGGTGATGGCTGTGAAACCTGTGGAAGAAAAGAAAAAGGGCCTGGATCATATTTTTGTTCAAAATCTAGAAACGTGACAGAAAACTTTATCTTTACATCAATAACAAATGCTGTTTAAACTGCAGTCATGTAGCTCAAGGTAATGTAAACAAGACCTTCAGCTCAGAGAGAGCTCTATCAACTATGTGTGGTAACAGTAACATCAATCCAAATGTGTCATGCAAACAGTTCAAAGAGAGACTTCCTCAGGAGTGTGTGTAGAGAGGGAGAGAGAAGCAGATACACAAGAGGAGGGGGGATCTGTGGTGAGTACTCACGCAGACTCAAGTAACTCCTCACAGATGCAGCTAGAGACCCCTGGTGGTGCGGGGGTCTCCTGCCCTTGCGAGAGGAGAGCTAAAACAGACACAGGCTTGTGTGTAGCGGAAAAGACCTGCATGCAACCATTTCACTTCAACCAAATTTCCCCAACAGGATTTAAACCCAACATGTTAATGGAAAATGACCATCCCTGCAACCAAGACAGCACAAGGTTGGAAGCACACAATTCAGCATATTAACAATAACTAATGACGACAGAGAGAGAGAGAGAGAGAGAGAGAGAGAGAGAGAGAGAGAGAGGGAAAGAAGTGATGGTGAAAGGCAGCTCGTGATTTATCATGCCATTCTCTGGATTTCCTACTTATTGATTACAGATTTCTACTGGGTAGCGAGCTCATTAGCAAAATGAGCATGTTATCTAGCGTCTGTTACATCATTGAGTTATTAAAGGCTTTTCTGTTTACTGTTTCAGTCCCGTCTGCCTCATGTGACTGGATTTTTAAGTCATAGTCTTTCCTGTTTGTGTAATAACGTCCACAGACAAATTCATCAATTTAACATCATGCACACAAATCAATCAATAATGTTTTTTAAGAGAGTTCATAGTTTCATCATTTGTTTGAATTCGTTTACATCATGATTTCTCTGAACACACTGCTGGTGATCAGACTTCAACAAACCGGTCCTTTTTGCTCCACATGAGTCTGTGTTGTCCTGTTCTACAGTTTCAGTCCCGTCATGTGACCGTTACTCCTTCAGCTAAGTGGTGCAGCAGTGAAAGGAGTCCCCCCAGAACAGTGTTTTGTGTTAGCTTAGGTGTTGATTAAAAACATAAATGAACTGGTTTACCATCCAGCACTAGTTTCTGTGACTGTATAAACTGTCACGTATAATCAAATAAGAAAAGTTAGTATGCAGTGTGACAGCGCCACATACAGGCCTGACATGTGTACTACAGCTTTGAGAGTTTTTTGGGGATATTTCACTGTGCACAGGAAAATCTTTTTGGAATGACACAATAGTTTGTAAAGGGAAAGTTCCATTTCTGTGCGGATAAGACGTTTTAAACTAAAGTAAGTCCAGTTGCCCAAGTCTTAACTTTTAAAGACTTATGCAGATCAAAACGTTTCATCGCATGAACAGCAGTAACTGATCACTCGTACCTACTAATGTTAAAATGTGCTTATACAGAAGGTCACGTGACATAAGAGCTAAGCTGTGTCTTCTTTGTCTTGACGTTAGCCTCTGCTAACTGGAAACGAGAACAATGGACGACTGCCACTCATTTGATTTAAAATAATAATAATAATAACAATAATAATGCTCCCAAAGAAAGTGTAAAACAAGGATTTAGATGTATGGTTTATATGTTCGGTACACAAAACCACTTTGAGTCTAAAACGTTTGTTAAAACATCATAAAATTATTGTCCAGGTGTCAAAATGAATCAACCTCCAACCCTCGTCACATGGCTCACAAGGTTTACATGAGGGGGAGGAGTTTAAATAATGCTAACAATAATAATAATAATGATAATAATGATAATACGGAAATAATCTTCATTTATTTAGAACTTAAGTTAATTAGCCTTTGATAAGCACATCATTTTCAGACTAAACACAAAGCTCCACATGGAGGTGGTACGTCACGTCAGTGGGCTGTAAATGACATTTCTGATACTTGAAGAACATTATTATTTTATTAATATTTCAGCACCTCTACTTCTGTACATTCATAAGTGTAGACGTATGAATGTATTGGTTCTTTCTCTTGGTAATCTCTACAGACATTTGAGATTAGGGATTCCTTCATCACGTTTAATCACAGATGTTCTATAGTTCATTGCATTTTTAAAATTCTACTATTTTGCAAGTAAAACAATATTAAAGTCCAAACAAAGAGCAATTATTAGCAGAATCAAATAAAAACAAAGAAAGCTACACCATGAACTGGACTTTTAGATTATTTCATATGTAAGTGCAATGAGCCTGAGGCAATTCAAGGTCTACAGAAGTTCCACTTCCAGTTTACTTTCCTTCTTGGTTTCATACAGGTTATGTTTTAGGGTTGGACAAATGAAGGAACCTGATCGCAGAGTTAACATACAGTATGTCAACAGCTTCAGTTATTATAGCATATTCATTTATTCATCTTTATCTGCTTTATCCTGCACGAGGGCCACATGGTGCCAATCCTAGCTGGGGGTTAAATGGGGCAAAAGTATTATTATAATTATATAATTAAAAAAAAAAAAAAAGTGAGTAAAGCGCAGAAATTCTTGTAATAGCTTTTATTTCCATACACGCTAATGCACTGGCTACACTGCTCATTATATTCCAAATCAAAACATGAATAAAAATGAACATTAGGCAGTCTCTGCATATCTCTTTCTATCTATCATATCTATCTTTACACACTGTACAAACACTTCCTGTGAATCAATGAACTAATAACCTCCGTTTTTAAGAACTGCTTCACATCTGTGTTGCATGGAGTCGACCGACTTCCTCCAGCTCAGGACAATGGGGCTACATTCCAGTTACAGCATTTTTGATGTAGCAAACCCACAGGTTAGGTGCTATGAGATTCTGGTCCACTCTATGACGTTAATCTTATTGGTCTGGAACCAAGATTGTGCTCGCTTACTGGTGTGTTTGGGATCACTGTCTTGCAGAAACACTAATTTCAAGGGCATTTCCTCTTCGGCAAAAGGAAACATGACCTTTTCAGGTATTTTGATGTATTTAAACAGATCCATGATCCCTGACAGTATAGAGTGAGAAACATCCCCAATATCACGATGCTTGTGCCACCATGCTTCACTGGTGAATTCAGTGTTTGTGCTCGTCTGACAAACTGTCTTACTTCGATCAGTCCACCATTTCTCTTTCGGCCAGTCCATGCGTTATTTTTCTAATTGTAAACTCTTCAGCACATTTTTCAACAACGCGACTTTGCGGAGGCTTCTTGCCAATAGCTTGGCTTCACATAGAGCGCTTTTTTGTAAAATTCTTCTCTTTTTTTAAGCTCTATAGCTAATATCTATTCCTACCAAGTGTTCAGCCACTGGTCTCTGTGGCAGAGGTCGACTAATCTCTGCTGTAAAAATACGGCCCCCGCACAAATATGTACTCACACATACTGACCTTGACCCAGTAATGCTGTGCTAAAAGTAACAACTCTATGACAGATTCACCCTCAAGGTCCCTGCTGCTTTTCTGACCCACATTCTAATGCTTCCACATTCCCATCTGGATCACAGTGACATGAGAGTACACAAGCTTAAACAAGCTTAACACAATATTTAAAATATATATACTTACACAATATTTAAATATGGCCTCTAAGCTTGCTGCAGGTTTAATTAAACAGCCTGACACTGCAGTCTATTTGACAAAAGGGTGAAGGAAATAAGGGATAATAAGGGTTGAGCTGACACGATACTCTGTATCAGTTTAACACTAAAATCACCAGACTGGATATCAGATAAAAAATAACAAACAAAACATGACATATACTACTGTCCTGTTATAGATGCATCACTACAGATGTCATTAACAACCAAGAGGTTTAAAAGCTTGTTTAAATGTTTAAAAACTATATGGAGGTGATATTCATATCAATATAAATGAACGGATGTGACATCAGTATTGTGTGTAAAGAGTTATTGAGTAATCCCTACATAAAGTAAAGTTCAAACACAAATGGATAAATATATCCACTATTATATGCAACACACCGTTTTTGTCTAAGCTAACCAGCACTAACCAGTCAACATCCATTTACTCGTCAATTCTTACAAGCAGAGTGCAAACGTTCACTTGTTTTCCATCTATTGAAAAGCAGTACATGATGGTGCATGTCACCGTTTTACCCCGATATATAGTTACCTGCCGCTGCTGCTGACACCATGTGAACTTGTATGGAGTCAGGCTCCAGCAAGCCATTCAGCTTCTCTTTGGCAGCGGAGTAAGCAGCAAAGTAGATGGCTCTGTTGAAAGTTAAAAAAACAACAAAAGGTCAGTGGTAGGGTTTAAACACGGGAAATCCAATCAGGACTATTTCATGATTCACAGGAATTTTTATGGCAAGAAATCCCATAAACCCCATAAAACACAGAATATAGGTGAAATAAATGTAAGCGGACAGTTTTCCGTCATGAAATATGCAGCAGATGTGTGTGTGTGTGTGTGTAAGTAAAACACGGCCTTTTAAGATTAAAACATAAAAAGCTCATACATGTTCCACAGTTTTCTTTCATTTAAAGTTTAACACTTTTCAGGTGTAAACCAGATTATATGTGTACATGTATATACACATATATACGTGTATATACATGTGAATCCGGAAACCCACTGACCAACTGCATACGAGTTAAGCCATCCCACGTGATGCCACTAAAGCCAATCAAATCCCGTGAACATTACGACTCTGAATACAGACAGATGAAGGAGGTGCGGAGCGAGTGACAGACTCTCCGTCTGTCTGTGAACGACACAGCGGGAGACGAGTGAGCCAGAGACAAATAACCAAACATGGCACTTTCTAAGAAGAGAAAAGTGACACACTCATTCATATTCATTCTCCCCTCTGGAAGCACAAAACCTGTCTGTCTCATATGCTCAGAGACCGTGGCAACGTGAAACTGAGACAAAGCACAGCAAGTTCCACTCAAGTCTGAACTGAGGGCACAGAAAATAAGCACTAAAATAAATTAGAAACAAATAAAGAGCGAAGAAAATAATACATATCTTCAGTATTAGAAATCTGTATAATTGGATGAAAGTGATAATAAATATTGTCAAAATGTTTTCTTTATTTGATCTAACAGTCAGTTGTTGACGACATGCAGACGTTGATACAAGTACAAGGCTACTTCAGTATATATCCCACTACTACATTACATGTCATTTAACACTTACAAGGGAATTGAGTACTATCAGCCAGGGGTGGAGTTGAACTTGTGACCATGATGTCTCTTGCACACAGGGTACTGGTCTTAACCACTGAGCCACTCCACCCCACTACTAAATCATAACGCAAGTTAGACATGATGACGTTCCAGACCTTTGCTTGAGGAAACGCTCTCCAGCTGAACCTTTTAGGATTTGAGTTGAATACCCCTGCCCTAAACGAGCCAGAGAAATATTCCTGCCCTCGTGAAGAAATGTGAATTTTGAGTGACCACTGCACATAATCCAAGTGTCCCAACAAAGCACTTGTCATTTTTATACCCTGCCTGAATAATAAATAAAACAAAAAAGGGTCAGACTGGGAATAGCTGCAGAATGACCTGAGCTTAGCTGACTTGTTTTCTTATTCTTATTTTCCAGGATTACCAAGAATATTGTGTTCTTTTCCCAGGATTGAATATTAATCTCTAGTCAGTCAGTGCATGTTGTCCTTTTGTGTTGTACTGTAAAGATGGTTAGTTTCAGTTTACATTACAGATTATTTCCACATGACCTCATAAAACTGTGGCCAGTGAGGTCCAGCTAAATGAGCCGTCTCAATAAACCAGCCTAGCAAAACAAAGAGGACTTCCAGTGGAAAAGCACTTCTAATTAAGAGGCTTTTTAATGATCATGTTTATAATTATTATTATTATTATCATTATAATTATTCTATGTTCTCTTCTAGCAGCTGAAGTCATGAAGACTGATGAGCTGATTATTCATTACAGCTCAGCAGGCCTGACTGTCCTCACCTCCACTCTTCAGTCACGTGACATGCTGACCAAACACACAACACACACACACACACACACACACTCAGCACTGGGACCTGCACCACTGCCATTAGCCACCACTTTGCCTGTGTCCCAAACACAGAGACAGATGTATTTGAACTAACTGCAGTCAGTTCAGGAGCACGTCCACATGCACATACTGCCAACACAGAGAATGCATGGTGTCTAAATGGAACCGTGACACAATGTTCCTCTCACACACACACACACACACACACACACACACACACACACACACACAGGAACACTAATGTTTATTTAAGGCTCAAACAAGACATGTGACATCATGAACATAAACACCACCACGTGACCATGTCTTAAGACAATGTTTTTGTCATGTGCTGCCAAGTGGAAAGGGAACTTGGCTTGTAACTGGAGGGTCGTCGGTTCAAGTCCCCACCAGGTAAAAAGGGCTGGGTTACCCCTGAGCAAGATACCCAACCCCCATTGCTCCCTGGGCGCTACTCAGTGTGGCAGCGCACTGCTCCTAATTCTAGGATAGGTGAAATTCAGAGAAATAATTTCCCTAAGGGGATTAATAAAGTATAAGATTGAGATGTCTGCTCCCTGCTCAGAGGGTAAAGGGTTAAAGTTAAAGGTAAAGTAAACATTCAGGGTGGAGCACTGAACATGAGCATACAGCTGGTACCTCCACAGTTCTATTCTAGCTTGTACAATACTTGATAGTTAATACACTTGACATGAAACATCCAGCAGCTCAGCTGCTTTACATTTGTTTTGATACTAGAGTTCATCTCGTCACAAAAGCACAACTTGAAGGTTTATCATTGCTGTCGTTTCATTATTTGTTGTTATAATGGGTGCTTCCCATTAAGAAGCCTAGAATGACAACTATTTTTGAAATGATTATACAGTAACTGATGGGTCAGGTTTTGTCAGGTTGTGGGTTAGTCATCAGACTAGTTTGCCTAATCTCACCTTTCACTGCAGTGGAGATGAAAGCAGAGAATCAAAGTGGAAACGTGGCCCAACATGTACAATTGTGGCTTCATGCATATCCAGGAGAGCTTTGTGTCAACATGGCGAGTGCGATGGCATTGTCAAGAAAATGACAGAAGTCAAGTCAAATACAAGGCGGCGCGTCTCGTTTGTGGTGGTGCAGGATATTTTCAAGATCATTAAAGTACATTTCTCAAATCAATCATTTGTGATCAGCGGGGTAACATGTAACTATTGATTTAAAGGTTATTTAAATGACTACATGGTGCTTGCTCGTAGTGAAATAGTCCGTGGGGTAACTTATGTGGGATTTGAACTGCAAACATGATAATGTTGGCAAAGTTATTTATTTTTTATCTACTCACACTGTGGGTCTCACAGGGATACTGTATATCAAAAAAAACAAACAAATTGATTGAAACTTTTATCATAACAACTGTCCAGGGTGTGACCCCGCCTATCGCCCGATGTAGCTGAGATTGGCACAGCACCCCCCGCCACCCTCTGGTGGAGGATAAAGCGGTAGATGATGACTGACTTTTATCATCACACTTTTAACATTGTAACTGTGTCCGACTTCCTGTCCTGCTTTTCATGCAAAAACAATGTTTCCAACTAAATGATGTATTTAGCAAGTATTCAGACTGTTCTCAGTCACTGGACAGTGCACATTAGGGCTGCACGATATTAGAAAAAAAACGATGCATATTGTGATACTAAAAAAATCTAAGACTTCACACCAGATGACTTAAATAGCCGAGTTAGAGAAGAGAGAGAGAGAGAGAAGAGAGGGGGAGAGAAGAGAAGAGATAGAGGGAGAGAGAGAGAGAAGAGAGGGGGAGAGAGAGAAGAGACAGAGGAGAGAGAGAGAGAGAGAGAGTCTTTTTTTATATACACATGGCCAATTATGCAAATTAGGTGATGGCGTCATTCAGTAAGCACATTAGGGCTGGATAAACGATGCATATTGTGATACTAAAAAAATCTAAGACTTCACACCAGATGACTTAAATAGCCGAGTTAGAGAAGAGAGAGAGAGAGAGAAGAGAGGGGGAGAGAAGAGAAGAGATAGAGGGAGAGAGAGAGAGAAGAGAGGGGGAGAGAGAGAAGAGAGAGAGTCTTTTTTTATATACACATGGCCAGTTATGCAAATTAGGTGATGTCGTCATTCCGTAACTTTTAGGACCGTAAATAGCTACTTTTCCTCGCAAAGGAGTCGTCGTTTGAAATAATAGTGATTTCAATTTTGACCCAAATAATGGTGATTATGTTTTATTTTCCATAAGCAAGCAGCCCTAGAATAAACAGGAGAACAAAGTGCTTGGATGTAAAGCTAATGCTGAGGCTATGTCACACTATCAGCACACAAACATTCTACGGGAATATAAATAAGACTGACGTTAGGAGCAGAGCAGTGCATGTTCAGTGTGAAGCTGGTGAAACTGATTTGTCTGCAAATAAATACCAGTCAATCATATACCAGCTGACCTGGAGGGTGCCACGCCCACCAAGTTTGGTCCCAACCCCCTGAAGAGTGAGCGAGGGCCTTCTTTCTCCAAAATCAATCTGTTTATAAAAGACACAAACAAAACAAAAAAAAATTTGTTGTAAAAAAACAGATTTTAACATTAGTCTAGAATGATTCTACAGTTTAACTATCGGGATGCACCAAAATGTTTTGATTTTCGGTTAAAACGACTTTTAACGTTTGTTAACATTAAAACTTTTCATACCTAAGTACAGTAAATGTCATATTCTTTAAGACTTTTACTGACTTCATCTTCTACAAAGGTCATTTTCTGGTAAGATACATTCACTTAATTATTCCTTTAAGCTACTTTATACAAACGCAGGCATATTATTGTTGAAATTGTACTTGTTTTTCTCAGGAAATGTGAGGTTTGTTCATAATTTGGTATGTAAAAACATACCTCATTAACTCTAAAATCTCTTTACAGGTTATGATGCGATCATTTTACTGGTCCGGCCCACTTGCCATCAAATTGTGCACATTATAATGTGTGTGTTTATAATTTATAAACACACACATTATAATTTAATGTGTGTGCAGATTAACATGGAATAAGAAACATTAACAACATACAACAGACACAAACTGTTGTATGTTGTTAATGTTTTCAATTCACAGAAATAATGTATGTGACATACATATCATGGGCATCGTAGTCATGTGTGTGTGTGCGCGCGTGTGTGATAAATGCAGATAACTCACTTGAGACAGTGCAGGGGGCCTGGAGGGGTCATGCGAGCCACACTGGCCCCGTTGACTGCACTGAGCTGAACCTCAGACACGTAGAGGGTGATGGAGGACGACTGTAGTCGTGTCTTCACGACTTCTAGAGGACAAGTCAATATGGCTCCGACTGTGCCTCCACATCTGGCAGGAAGACAGGGACGAACAGGGTGAAAGGTGAGTCAGCAAAAAGACAGATAGCAACACGAAAAAAGGACTGAGTATTCTTTTTCCACACTTAGAAGTATTGAAATGGTTAAAAAGTTGATTTTGCATAATATGTCCCCTCTAATGATCTGTCCCCCAGTCATGATTTACTGATTGTGGAAATTCACCAAAGTTAACTTATTGACAGCATTATGCATTTCACGCACTAAGCCATGTTAACAGATCGGGGGGCTACTCGGCAAAATCAAGCAACGTTTGCTGTCAGAGATGAATCAGAAAGTCAAGTCACAATCATATTTGTGGTGTACAAAGACGAGCAAGAGTGCGAGGGAAAGGCAGCCGGCGTGAGCGTGTGCCAACGAGACGCAGCACAGCAGCGGCGCACACCACACATGGAGTGTGAACCAGGCATATAAAGTGATCCCACTAAAGCGATCTATTAATGTTTGCGTGATATAGTGCTTTCTTCTCAGTGCCTGCTGAGGTCATAGATCAACAGAGTAGCTTTGAGGGAAACCCCCACAAATCATATAGCAGAACAAGCTTTTCATGGCTTTTCTAAGCATTCCGAGTAAACACAGTGAGGAAAAATGCTAAAAAAAACATTTCCAAAAGGGTTGACATGGGTTGATAACCTATGGCAAGGTTTTCGTGATATTAAAATTAGCAAAACCACACACAAAAATAGAATAGAATGAAATTTGAAGTCATACCATGCCGAAGGTATGAGCTGTTTTATCGGCAAAAAGTCAAACACTGTATATCCCTAGATAATATGCATCATTTGTTGCCATGACATTTCTATTTGTGAAACTGATAGTGACAATGCAAAAAATATGAGTTGCACCAAGTAAGAATCATTAGGCACTTGCAATACCTGTCAAAATAAGCATACACTTATCATATCGTTCAGCTCCTTCTGTCTAGAAGCAAGAATTGTGTAAACAATCATACGTGCTAACTGCATTCAAACCAAGTTGATGCAAATGTAGCCCCAGAGTCATACTGGGAAGACCAGCAGTAAAGACTAGTGGACTACTCTTCTCTGTACTCACACAACTCAGATGTTGCATCATTCACACTGCAGCATGTCTGTCTGCCTGTCTGTCTGTCTGTCTGTCTGTCTGTCTGTGGTACGTTCATGTGATCCATGTTGCCCATTCTCTTACATTTCTTATTCAAACATCAAGGTCTTCACTGCACACACTGGTGCCGTTAGTGGGTCACCTGCCAACTTTGAAGGCCGCCTAGCAACTCGCTGGCGATTGACATACAAACAGACATCGTATGCAAATGGCGTCAAAGTCGACGCAGAGAAAAAAAACGACTCTTTATGAAGTATGAGAAGAATTTGAGTGGAAAAATCTTTGCTGCTGTAAACTGCATACACATCAAAGGAAGGTGAGGGCAAGGTCTGCCTCCATTCATTTCTCCATGTGCTTTTCAACCAATACCTCTGACACTTCTAGACCTAACACCAACACCTGTACTCGTCAAATACCCATTCACACACTGGCGGGAGAAACCATCTGGAGCAGTGTGGCAAGTAGACTAACAGAGAACGCTATCAAACCCACAACCTTCAAAGTTGACTGCCAAGTTTAAAGTCTGTCAGGGGAACTATTGGACAGTTCTGTGATTAAGAGATATTCCTTGAACAGTGTCTGCTCAAATACAAGCTAGCTCCTCTTTCTGTAGTTGTTTCAGTGGTTGACTAAAAGAGGGATTCAAAATGGCCTAAAATGAAAAATGAGGGTTACATTCAAAAGGTGTGAACCCACCTGTCTGTGCTCAACCTCTGCAGACTACACTCAGTTAATAGAGAGACACAACAATAACTGACAAGGTCGATGACAATGCGTTCATGGTGTAACTATGTGTGTATTCACGTGCACATTGAGTTAAACGGAAGTAAGAAACGTGTTATATAAATCCCGTTCGACGTTCATTCATCCTCTGCAGTGTCATTGTGACATTGAGCTCAACTGCTCTGGAGTGCACATGCGTGCGTGTACACACACACACACACACACACACGCGCGCGCGCGCGCGCTACGTTAGCTGACAGCTGACACGGCGATGCTAACACACGGACGCTCGGGTCCACACATTATGTCAAACCGGGTCCCAGCACCACACTAAACCCACTAGCATGTGTAGTAGCTTCGCTGGGTCCATGACGACAGTTAGCAGGGAGCTAGCTAGCTCGTATCCTGTATACTCACCCTCCAGCAAACAGATGAACCAAAGTTTCTCTTTGACTCATTGTATATCATATTCAGGGACCGTCCACGGGACACGCCACGCTGAGACAACGGGAGCACACCTGGGGGACAATGACGTCCCAACCTAGCAAGTGTCCAACACCGAGAATGTTCCTTCGATGTGTTTGAGGTCAGTGGCTTTTATGTTAACAGCTAACGTTGCTAGCTTGCGTAAGGAGCTATCGGAGCTAGTGGGCTTCCGTCGGTAACTGTCGGTGCCAGAGCGACAGCTCCGCGGCGTCTCCTTGTGAAGCAGGATGATAATGATCCACCATAGCGTGGGTCCCCGGTGTGCGTGAGCTCAGTCCAGCCTCGTCGGGAGCAAATATCCGCGACTGCGTGGACACAACAACGACGCATCCAGTCTCAGTGGACTCCTGTGGGTCGGGTCGTCGAATGGGAACACGCCAAACAGAGGCGCTGATTGGCTGAGGACCCAATGAACACGCCCCTTCACTAATGTATAGTGTGGCGATTCCTCTGCATTTGAGCCATCCCAGAATTAGGAGCAGTGGGCTTCCACACTGAGTGGCGCCCGGGGTTGGGTACCTTGCTCAGGGGTACCGCAGCCCTTTTGGCCGGGTGGGGAAATGAACCGGCCACCCTCCGGTTACAAGCCAAGTTCCCTTTCCACTTGGCCAAGGGCTGCCCCGAAAAGAAAAAATTACAAGGTTAAACAAAATCAGCCAGTTTATTTTAGAATTTAACTGAAACGCTCACAACATTGTTTGTGCAGGTGTGGTCACCCAGAGACAATAACACACTCTTTATTTTCATGTGGTCAGTTCAAAAAAGAGAAGTGGCTGGCCTGACATTAGGGATCTTCTTTTCAAAATAAAACAACCAAATTCAATTCAAAACAAACAAACAGCAACCATAAAGGTTCTGGGAAAGTCTATTGGTGCTTCCCAAATTTTAGTTAAAGTAGCACAACACTGTAATGAACACATGACTTTGACACTAAATTATTTTGTAACATAATAAACAATTCTGGTCTTCATGTTGATGAGAATATTAATTATGACATTTAATTGTCTTCCAAATAATTGCAATAAAACCTTGCCTTATTTACTCTAAGCTTCATATAGTAAAAATATAGTGATACTACACGATGGGAATATGCAAAGGCATATAATTAATAAATTATATAAAAAACAGCGACGACAATTATGACAATTGTTCAAAATAAATGAGATAAGCAGAAACTATCGCAATCAGACAATTCTGTAATAATTGTGATACACTGTTCTGTTTGTATTGTTCTGGTCGGGGATTCAATGAAGAAGCGACAGACTGACTTTCACTTCACCACTGTGCTGCTTTCACACATACACTGATGTCCAGACATTCTCCTGAAATTGTCCACAGGTGTTGTATGAGAGAAATGCCTATCTGGTCATTTTCCAAAGCTTTTCCTGTCAGTGCTCAAAAATGTCTCCTGTCTCCTGACCCATTCAGGCACCATACTGCATGCTGTTCAACAATACGACAGCCAGAAGAACAACAGAATATTTATTCATTTCAGGTCAAATTCGATGTTTTTAAAAATGTAAATGTTTTTTTTTTTTTTGCTGAACTCTTTTTTTTTTATTAAAATTGAAAATACCTCATCCTTCTACAAGAATATCTGTCAATACGAGATGGAACAAATGCAACTCTTTTCCACATGGATGTCAGCAGAACACACACACACACACACATCACATCCTCCCTGTCACTCCTGTCCCATGACTGGTGTTGGTGGTGAGAAGAACAGGAATGTAAAATAGAGTTAAGTGGTTGGTCGTTCAGCAGCTGAGCTCATAAGACCGACATACCTTCATTACATTACTGCAGCAGAGAGAGCAGAGAGAGAGAGAGAGAGAGAAATGTCAGGACGAATCACTGATGAAGCAGAATTACAAAATCCATCATAATGGTGGCTCACACTTGGTGATGTCCATCAAGATTCACACTTGTCTCTTTGTTTGTTTGTTTGAGATGGAGTTAATTTATTTCTTTACATGTATTATTATTATTTTTGGGGAATACAGACACTGTACAACATTGCATTGTTGTAATGTGATGTTTTTGACAGTAAAGCTGTGTAACAGTGTTAAAGTAACTCAAAAGAGTTCATTTAACTCTATTTAAATGTTTTAATTTAGGTTTTACGTTAAGGTTAGAGTAAGTCAAGTCATGTATGTCGAATGTAAATAATCTTATACTGTCTGATTTGCTCCTGTCCTGGTCCCATTTTTGTTCTCTTTGTTTTTTTTCTTTGCTCTCTGCTTTTCTGTTTTATTTCCCTCTTGAAACGGCCTTTGTTAAACACTTTAAACACACATTTACCTGCACTCACCCCTAAATTGTCTTGGACTTGGGTCGTACATCACAACTGTGACAAATGTAGATTATTGCATTTTTAAATGTAATACATTCAAACTTAAATTTATTGTGTAGTATATCATCTTCATTGACATTCAGAGTAGGTGTTCATGTAATAAAGCGACATCTCTAGTTCTGAAAGGAGGCCTTTTATATGCAGTGATGCCAACTGACCAGTAGATGGGGCACTAGGTTAGGAATATGACAGGACTGCGTCAAACACGCCAGCAAGGCCTGCCTTTCTACTGTCTGTCGAGGTACGAACAAGAGGGGGTACAAAAATATGCCGGAAAACAATTTTGCTTTTCAAAATAAAAGTGTATGGCTGCTGACAGTATGTCCTCCGAGAGTTTGCGTTTTAAAGGGATGGTTCAGGTGTTCTTGTCTCGTATGTCAAGGTCAAACGCTTTCTGTGACTGCACTGAATTTGCAGAAGCTTTAAACAGAAGCCAGAGGACGTGTAGAAGTCTTGTCGTGACTCCTGTCAGTCAGTGCAGTGCAATCTGACACAAGCAAAAACATGATTTTAAGTTCCTGTCAAAAGCCACGACTACCTGTGTATACAGGGCCGGCTCTACCTAATTTTGTGCCCTAGGCGAGATTGCTCTCCGGTGCCCCCCCCACACACACACACACGAATTACACCAGCCAAATGAACAATCACACATGTTTAATTTGAACAACAACAGCAAACAGCAAAAAATCACAACTTTCAAGTATTGAATTACAGCAACCAACAACAACAAACTTTCAGGTAACTCTTTCCAGCGTGTCTTTCACTTCAACTAAAATTGTACACGTCTGGACTTCCTTGCAGGAAAAGCATCTATCATCAAATGACACCTGCCTAGACACTTCACCGTTGATGCTCTTTTCAAGAGAGACCACACAAATGAGGGCGACTGGGAATAGAAAATCATTTTTATTTTCATTGTTTTAAAATTTTTTTTTTTGTTGGAGGGGCGCCCCTCCAGCAGATGGCGCTCTAGGCGACCGCCTATATCGCCTATGCCAAGAGCCGGCCCTGTGTGTATATGATACACCACTTAAGAATTGAATTTTATTAATCCCCTTAGGGAAAGTATTCCTCTGCGTTTGACCCACCCTAGAATTAGGAGCACTGGGCTGCCACACTGAGTAGCGCCCGGGGAGCATTGGGGGTTGGGGACCTCAAGTTCCCTTTTCACTTGGCCACGGGCTGTACACTGCCTATTGATTGAAGTTGGTGTCACTATGTAAACCGCTCATTTCCCACAATGTAAATAAAAACCCTTAACTGCATTACCGATGTATTTAAAAAGCATTTATTATTTTTTATAAAAGTACATTCAGCATCCCAAAACAAAACGAACGTCATCGTGGAGGAATTGTGTATGAACTTTACTTTGAAGGTTTCAACAGGAAGTCACGGCTAGTGTCATGTGTCACTTGACAGCGGTCTCCGCCGCTCCTGCCTGTGCTGCTCCCGGTGAAACCGGAGCGCTGGATTCAAGTGTTTAACCGGGCTCTGCGGCTCTGCGGCTCTGCCACTCTCCGCTCCTGTGGGTAAGAACAGAGTGTTTTACTAACTAACACTGACACACGCTTGACTCACACGCTCACATTTTAAACTCTTGCATTGTTGATGTGGCATTTAAATGCTGTGGCTCCGGGAGAAAGAAGCGACCGTGGATGGAGTGGTAGCAACAAGCAGCTGCACGTGAACACGGTAACCTGTGCTCAGTCGTGCACATGACGTCAACAAAAAGCAAACAAACAAATAAAGTCAGGTAAAAATGATGGTTTCATTCCACCTCCGTGTCTGAGTGGACTCGACCAACAGACACCAAAGCGTAGTGGACGTAAGTAGCTAGCTAACGGTTCGATAACTAGTTAACCGGGGCGTGCTAATAAGGAGCTAATAACTGCTACTTAAACAAACTGTCAAAACTCCTTAGTCTCTTACAAGTGAAAGCCTTCAGTTTGTTTGAGAGTCGTACACTTTACGAGCCCGCGGAGGTCCGTTGTTAACTGACGTGACGTAAATGTCGTCATCATCAGCTCATGCACGCGCTTAACTTAAGTTGTGGTACTCACAACTATGTGTTATATTATAATAAACAGCGACAGCAGTCAAATGTGTGCGTAATGTAACATTAGTGCTCTGTTATGTAGTTCCGAGTCCACGCTTTATGTCGTAAACATACATTTGATTAAAAAAAACAACAACTTCCTACTGAAATATTTAAAGCTGCAGTACGTAACTTTTGGCGATTTCTTTTTCTGCCTCTGTTTGGTCTTGGTGAACCAGAACTATGTCACATTATTGACATGCTGTAGAGAATGGTAAACAAAACACATGGTTCCATTCATATCACGGTTTTTGCTTATGACATAAAACAAATCATTTCCTGTGTGCAGTGCAGGAATATAGCTGGGCAATATTGTGAGGGGCAATTAATGATTCTTTCCATAATTGATTAGTCTGTCTACAAACTCTTCACTAATCCAATACTTGTTTGGTCTATGAAATGTTGACAAGTGGCTATCGTTGTTTCCGAAACCTTGAAATTGTGATGCTCTCAAATGTCTTGGTTTGTCCACCAACCTGAAAGTAATCGGTTTTAATGATTTATTGGTGATATGGAGCAGAGAATCAGAAAATATTCACATTTAAGAAGCTGAAAAATCAGAAATTGTGTTTTAATTATTTTAAACCCCTCAAACTGATTAATTAATGATCAAAATAGTTGAAAATAGTAGTGCGGTCATCTGCCTCGACCGGTTGGGGTGAAAGGAAAAATGGGGGACAGTGGAGAGGTGGGGGACAGAAAATGGGGGGAGAGAAAGGACAAGAGGGAGATGAGGTAGAGACAGAAGAGAGAGAGGGAGACCAGCAGCAGATACACAACAACTGTATCAGGTTACAAGTTTATACAGTTACTGATATCGACTTTTTAATTATAAAATAATAATAATGGTGACGATGAGCGTAGCCTCGGAAACTGGATCTTGATCCTGCAACCTGCATGATGAGAATACAGAGAGAGAGAGAGAGGGAAGGAAGGAAAGACACAAACTAGGGAGAGAAAGAGACAAGGTTAATGACATATAAAAAGTCATAATCATATCCTGAGTGTGAGAGAGTGAATGTGTGTGTACCACAGGAAAATCCCCCAGCAGTTTAGTACTATAGCAGCATAACTAAGAGATGGTCCAGGTTTCCCTGAACCAGCTCTAACTATAAGCTTTATCAAAAAGAAAAGTTTTAAGTCTAACTTTAAATACAGAGAGAGGCTCCGCCTCCCGAACTATCATTTGACAGTGCACAGAGTTTGACAACGTAGCATAGCGATCTGTAACGATACATTTGGACTCAAAATTAGCAGCAGTTAGCTTCTTTACCAGGATAGAGCCGCTCATTTGACATTTTTTCCAGGGAGTTGGAGCATTCATCTCCAGTTCTCTCTCTTTCGTGAGTGAAAAAGTGTGTTTATTAAGATTTGTGTTAAATAAGGAAACCAAACTTTATAACATGCTCATATGCTCATAGACAAACACAGGTATAAACCTGACTTTTCTTGGTGAGAAGAGCTTGCAGATGTTTTCAAACATTTTAATTACTAACATCATATCTTAAATTTAGAGCCACACGGTGGTGTAGTGGTTAGCACTCTCGCCTTGCAGCGTGGGTTCTCTCCGGGTACTCCAGCTTCCTCCCACAGTCCAAAAACATGCAACGTGGGGATTAGGTAAATTGGACTCTCTAAATTGACCATAGGAGTGAGTGTGAGAGTGAATGGTTGTTTGTCACTAGCTGTGTGTGGCCCTGCGATGGACTGGCGAACTGTCCAGGGTGTATACCTATCTCTTTAAAAGCCACAAGGTGGTCTTTGAGTGTTTTACTCTAAGGCTTAGCAGAGTGCCATTAATCTTTTGGCTATTCAAATCAGGTAGACACACTTTTTCACCCCTAATTCATCATCATATGTGCTAACCGACTTTGCTCAATACTGCCAACCCCTCACCTGTCACATTTAGAGGGCTAATGGGGTCCACTTCAGATAACCGTTGTTTGACTAAGTCATGCCTCAAACCTTTAATAGTCTGTTTCAACAAGCAAAGCGCCGAAAAACAAACTGGGGGGGGATTAAGGTTACGCTACTACTTGCTATCATTACGCACTCCGTGGAAATCCACCACCTAACACAGATACAGATATTTATGGACACATTTCACCTCTTTCGCCTGATAACACAAATACGGCTTGGCTTTAACCTGCCATATGTTTTTTGACTGAGCTTTCAATGAGCCAAATGAATGATTGATCTCATTTTTTTCAGTTCCTGGGTCATTCTGGGGCTTCAGTCACCAATTTAACTACATATATACTGTATATATACACATATATGTATGTATGTGTATATATAGATATATATCTATATCTATATATAATAATAATAACAGAGCAGTGCAAGTGATAGTTCCTCTTTTAGTGGTGCAACTGTTCATTTTTCTCTGTAAAGGCTGTGCCTGAGTAGGAAATGGAAATGATTACCCCTCCCCCCCCACATTGGAAACAATGATTCATGGCGCTCCTGATGCTTGGTCATGTTTACTAAGAATCCTGTGTGTTAGTGTGTGTGGTGTTATCGCCTCATCCATATAGCACATGCAGAGGACCGGACAGTGCTTCTCAGCTCTTATCAGACTTTGACCTCATGCGTTTCAGTTGGAGAGGAGACGATATCTCATTAGCGGCCCAAAGCTGTCCGACCTGTCTGCCACAGATTAGCCGAGATGACATTCAGTAGCCGCAGCTCGTTTCCAAAAAAGAGGTTCCTTTGCATTAAACTGGTCAGTTGGTTCATGAAACTTTTGTTTTCTTTAGGTACATATTGTTACAGTTTGTTTTTGTTTGTTGTTGTTGCTGCCATGGTGTCTCTCTTCCATTTTAAATGAGTGATTTGCTTTAATCCCTCTGTTTGTAATGATCGTTTCCACTGATAAAGCGTAAAGCACAACAAGCGTTAAAAATGCGATGACCTCGTCAGATATGAAAGGGCCCACAGAAAATAATTGAAATAAAAAGCAGAGATGAGGGTTTGTTTGCCTTTTTGTCTGCCCACACTTCCCATTTTGTGTTTTGATTTACAGCTCTTTTTCTGCTGTCCTTTGTTTGTTTGTTACTTTTGTTCTCCATTTACAGTTTAAAAGGAGCTGTAAGTCATAAAATGACCATGACATGTCAACTGAAATACAGCCACTTAATTTAAAAATGATGTTTTTGAGGGAAAAGTGTATTAGTGCAGCTCTTTGTCGGTCCATCTTTCCCTTTCGTGTGGGAGTGGTTCCTCAAACAACCTGGCAACCTCAAGTCTATAAGAGGGAGGTAAGATGGGGGGGGGCAATGCTTTCCTATATTTTTTTATTTGGATTTTAGGGTTGCCTGTTTCTAAACTAGCATGACAGCTTAGTCATAAGAATAATCAGGCAGAGATAAAGATCTTTGAAAACAAGGACCCAGTTACCTGCATTTGCTTCCTGATTGTTTGTCCTCAGCCGTGACTCGTGTATCAGCAGTGGATGAAAAGTTCCTTTTCACATACTTTCACCTCGCTACCGTGTTTTCTTAGTTAAATTGGTGTTTTCCCCACTTGTGGATTTTCAAAATGTTTGTTTTCCTTATTTTGTGTGTGTATCTAGCATGCCAGGTGGTTGTATGCTAATGGCTCCAGCTTTGTTGAGCTCCATCTCGTAGTCCTACTCGCATAGAGGTACTTCTATAAATGACGCACCAGTGCTATAAACAACAAAGAATAACATTCAAATTGTGATTTAAGAGATAAGTTTGTTTGGCTTTTCGTTTCCAGGTGGGAGTGTGACTTAGTGTGAATTAAGATTGAACTCATTAGAGAAAGCAAGTTTCAACATTTCTCAACTCCTTATGATCAAAATGACATTAAAAAATACTTGAATGAACAATATGTAAATAATTGAATCGAATGCCAAACTAGCTTACATGACACCTAATATGGCAATTTCTTCTTCTTCAACTTTATTTTTGCAGTTTAGAGGTCAGTGTGGCAAATTTCACATATCATATTCTACAGACTGAAGACAACATGTTTTTTTCTCTCACAACTACCACACAGTAATCATAACAATGAGAAGAATCATGTCAAAATTGCCATTCCCTCTGATATCGCAATCGTGATTGGATATTTGTTCTGAATCGTTCAGCTCGACCGGACATTTATGATGTGAGGTATGAGATTTTATGATATGTGATGTGCACATCCAAGTCATTGAGTCAGTCATCGAGTTATGCCTGAGTGGTAGAACCAGTGTCACCCTGGACGTCCTCTGTGGTGCGTCACGCTTCTCACGTGTTTTCTAATGAGTTTGTGACGTGAAATATGACTCACTGGGAAATAAAAAAAAATAAAGTAAAGACTAAATCCTAGACTGGCAATCATCTCTAACCTGTGTCTATAATGAAAACTAACCCTAACCCGAGCGGTTAGAGAACAGGGCATCTGTTTTGACAGGTCCAATTGTTACGGCTCCACGTGTTCTTACTACGACTGACTCAACAGTTAGGCGTGTTTATGGGTTATGATTTCGCCTTGCTGTGTGTTCAAAGGCGTAGTTGCATAGTTATGGTTCTGGTGAGTATATGACTGATGAAACTTCTACGATAATAAATCCAATAAAACAAGCAGCAGTAATGATATTAAAGGTGCAGAGGGAAGGGGAGACCTGGACTTTTTAAAAGGTAACGGCAGAGATTGGAAATGTTGACATTGTCTTTTAGTCGTTAGCTCGGAGGGATTCAAAATGGTCTCAAATGAAAAACTCATAAACCTCCACTAAATTCTACTAATTTGTCGCTAAACACTCTTGGCAACGTGCACACTGACACTGACAGCAGAGCATCTCTGCATCGTCGGCTGACAGAAGACAGAAAATAGTCGTATTAAAAACCAGGAGACTGAATATAGTCCAAGTTCACTTTTCTGACACAAGCAAACAAGGATTTCTGCTTATTGCAGACGCATTGCATCTAATAGACTTCATTACTAAAACTAAATCTATTTCATTAATAAAATATTCAATCTATGATGATGATGAGCACAGGAAAAAGTGTATTTCCCACATTAAAATGAAGCTTAAAACCAAATATTACATGGAAATAAGCAACGACATGCTCTATTATAATACAGTGTTAGGTGTGGGAAAAACAGTGAGTTTTACTGAAGCAATGTACAGTATTTCTGTCACACCCACTTATTAACAGTAACAGCCACCATTGTCAACTCCAGTACAGTACCATTTTAATTTGGTGTGCGTTTGTTTTCTTCAGTTCAATTTGTCGAGCCCAGAAATGAGGCCTGTGGTTTGGAGATAGCTTTGTCCACTGCAACCACATGAAGAGACAAACCAACGGTCAATCACGACGTCAGCACTGGCGGACCAGTGGATTATTACACAACTATTCCAAAAATGAATTGTAAGAACATGTCAAACAAATTTGTCGCCTTTTATCGTGCAAACTAAACACAACAGGCAACACACACACACACACGTGTCAATTAAAACTCAGGTTGGTGTTCTCAAATTATCAAATTAGAACGGCGTGGATCACAATGTGCAGCAGCACAGTACAGGGTGGAGAGAAAATGGTGATACACAAAAGAGGGAGAGAAAAAAGAAAGAAGCGGTGCCATTAAAACGGAGTGAGTCACCAGAGAATGCTGAGCATTTCACAGACTCGGTCACACGCAATGCCAAAATAATGTATAAACTCTGCCCTCAGATCCCACATCATCCTTCTTATCTCAGTAATGAGTCACTCTAACGTGGAAAACGCACACCGTGATAGTGGCGGTACAAAACAGTCATTATTAAAAAAGGAGAAACAACAAATGGCTAGAACATAACTTTACTTGTCAAATGCATCTACACAACAATTTTACTGGTAAAAGACTCACTGTATCTCAAATTTACCCATCACTGTTCCCCTGGTTTGGCTCATACATATTAAACTCATGTGGAAAAGTGTAGAGGTGCAAATATTCAAGGGCTGAGCGATCATTATCAAATCCAAATTGTACTTTGCGCAGTTTACAAAGGGTGCAAATGAAGATTGTTCTGTGTTCTACACAGATTAAAAAAATACATACAGTACATATCTGTGATATAATACGGTATAGACATATAATATTAAGATATATTATAGCTTTAATTTCATATTCTTGCATTAGAAGTCAGAGGCAAATATAGTGGTGGCACCTTGTGTTAAAGCTCCATCACTTTTGAAAGCAGTGAATATTAAACTCAGGTTTGTAAAAAATGCAATTATCTTTTTCCCAAATCCCCAATTTCTTCCAGTCACATCATAAATGAGCAGTGGATGTTTGAGGTTTTGGGTTTGCTGTGCTTAATATAAACAATATAAACCTGCTCCAATTGTTTGTTTTTGAGAGTGCGTTTTCCCATAAATGAAAATTAAATTACCGTTTTAAATTTGAAAGTAAATCTGTGTAAACGCTAAACAGCTGATCTTTCGTTTAAGATAATGCTGAGCTTCCTAGAAGGAGCAGCAACGTGACTCACTGGTTACCTATGTTGCTTCACACAGGGATGGTCCACTTTTTTTGGTTGTTTTCTTCCAAGGACGTGCAGTTGAGGACAAACTCTTAAACGCCTGTAGGCTCAATGCTGAGTGTGACAGTGTGTGTTGGTATGTCAGCTCATGACTCTTCTTCTTGCCCAGCCTTTGTCGCTGCCTAAGAACTTAAGTGGGATTAATCACATCCAGGTTTTAAATGTAGGTAAATCTGCTAGAAACAGGCGATTGCCTCCTTTAAACACCGCCAGGAAACGGATTTGCCATTCTGATGTTTTCAAACAAACGTGATCTGCAATCTCGACAAAGGTTATCAGAGATAATCTGCGTCCACACTAACACACTTGAGAACGTGTCTCACTTGACCGCTCAGGTGCACAGGGTAGGCACATGTCAGTGTAAACAGAGAGCTGACTCGCCTCCTCTCCTCTGCAGTTGTTTGCAAAGTTTCAGAAAGAACATTTAATGAGAAACAGCATGGCGAAAAATCAGGGCTTGAAAATGCCAGACTGGTGTGGACGACTGCAAATATGCTTTCATCTCTACTTTCAATAGTTCAAGTGCTCATTATTGCAATGAAAATAAAGGTAAAACAAAACATATACAGTATATATATATATATATATATATACATATATGTATATACACACTTTGAGCTACAAGCTAAAAACTAAAAGCAATGGTGTCCTTTTCTTTTCATTGACACGTTGCCTCTGGTGTTTCCAGTTTCTATCAAGAGGAAACATCACAAACAGAAAGTAAGTCAGTTAGACAGATAAAGAGAGAGATGGGTAAATGTCAAAAACAAGATACCGCATAGGAGATAAGCGCCTGAGGCTGGTGCACCCTTATTATTCCTCCCCAGAAGTAGGACCACTAACTGCTGTGGCTGGAACCTCACTTTTGTCACCTCAGGCCCTTAAAAGCGATGGGACTCACTGGTTTAATACAGGAGCTCTGAAAGATGTATATCCCCCAACAGGCAGGTTGTGCATGTGTATGTATGTATATACACAGTAGATGAGAAAAGTTGCTACTTTTTATCTTACATATACATATTAGGACTGAAACTACTACTTTGACAATCAATTCATCGGTTTGAGGTTTTTTCTTCATTATTAAAACAAGTTTTCTGATGTTTCAGTGTCTTAAATGTGAATATTTGTGTTTATTTGCTGCATAAAACAAAGAAATCATTAAAACTGAATCCTTTTGGTTTGTGGACAAAACAAGACATTTTAAGATCATCATTTCCACGTTTGGTGAACACTGATCAACATTTTTCAACACTTTCTAACATTTTTATGGACCAAAGGAGTCCATTAATAGTTGCAGCACCTATATACATATGTGTATATATACACATACATTGAACAGTCCTTGCTTCGACATAAGGTGTTCATCAATGTAAGTGGGTTATTAGAAAAGGAGAAACAACAAATGGCTAGAATGTATCCTTAGATAATCTCATAATTGATTGTTGAGTTGAGTTCCCCTCTCTTATTTACACAGTGTCACTTTAATGACAGAACAGTAATGTGAATATTGACATAATGTGTTAGCTGGAAATTTGGTTTGTATGGTGTTTAGACATTGTTATAATATATTGCTTCAACTTCTAGTGTCAGGATAAATGTTTTTACAATTTCAAGCTTATTAAACTATTTGGTCTCTGTTTTTGTGTATGCGATAGTAATCTAAATCAAACACTCAACATTTTACTTAGAACTTTTTGCTCAGGTGTGTTTATACAGTTGGTGAGAATAAAAAAAAAGGATACAAGACACACTATAGTGCACATCACTGCAACAAAAATGCCTCTAAAAAAGAAAATATAACCACCATTAGAAAAATACATTGAAACTGTAACGGGACAGGAGAGGACCCTAATGCAGCACACATAGGCAGACAGACAGCCAGTAATGACTTTTATTTTTCACCTTTTCAAAGGATAGTTCAAAGAACGCACAATCGTGTAAACTCGCTTCGCAGGAAATGGATCTGAGGCTGAACTGTTCAGTCACAACAAGCAGACAGGGGAGCAGGCAGAATCCATAGTCAGGGGCAGAAGGCTGGGGTCGATCACCGGGACAGGTCGGGTACAGGCAGGGTCGAAACCGGGGAATCAGTCCAAAAACCGCTGGAGAGACTAGTACGAATGACATAGAACAATCTGGCAGTGACTGCATGGTGGAGAGGAGTATATATAGTGTGCTGTAGTGATCAGGTGCAGCTGCTGTGTACAGGTGAGTGGAGTTGAGCTGATGAGGAGGGAGTGGCTGAGGAGGAGGGAGTGGCTGGTAGGTGATGATTAGATTAGATAAATACACTGACTTCAAGTCAATGACACTAGTACACATCTTCATTTTTTGCAGTTATAGCCTCTGTATATATGTTTTAACATAGTAATGGAAAAAGCAGCCTAAATGCTCTGTGCTCTAAGGGTTAAATGAACTGTAACTGCAGCCACTAACTGTACCTATATATTATTAATAAGTGGTGCCATTAAACATATACTCAGATTCTTATATTGGGGAGGAAGAAGGATGTAAAGATAGATTTCAAATCTGATAAAATAAAATCTCACCAGAGTGAATAGTTCAGGCATTACTGCACAAAGTCTGTTTTTATTTGAATCTTTCATTGGTTGGTTCCTCATGGACAGCTCGTGGCTGCAGTCTACATTTTGGTCGCTCGTGTGTCTGAGCTGTCACCGTGCATGAGAACCGCAGCCTGTGGCTGTTTCCCAGGAGATGGTGAAGGATAACAAACAGTAAAAGGACTCAAGAGTATGTTTTGTAATGTGATTAGTTACTGTATGTTCCTGTGTTTACGCAGACTGGTGCTCTGCAGAGGGATATTATGAAAGAAACAGATTACAGGCACAAGCGGGAGGTGAAGTGAGAGTCAGAGGAGGGAGGGGCAGATAAAGTATAATGAGAGATAATTAGCATGAGCCTCACGGAGCAGCCTATTAAAGGCTGTAGCTAAGATGGAAGTCTCTCCTTACCTGCCTTTATAAATCTGTCAATTTCCTTTTTCTATACTGTCCTCTTTCCTCACTGTGCTCAAAGCGGAAGGACTTCCTGTAAACACAGGACTTGACCCGCTCTGTGTGCATTTACGTGAAATGACAGTGATTTAAAGCTGCACTTTGCACAGATTTTAAAAATACACCCACGTTATCGTCCTAAATCAGGAAGTGGAGTTGCAGCAGAGAAGAGCGTTGCGGTCTCGTTAATGTGCGGAGCCTGTAAATCTGCCCTGGTTTCCCACTGACTCCTCCCGCTGGCAGGAAAACTTCTCTAAACAGACCTGGCACCAAAATAAAGTGACTGAGGTGGCTTTTAAAAATGTGAGGAGGCAAGTTTTGTTTTCAAGAAAAATAATTAATTAAGGTAAACAGATTATTATTCCACTGTTCCAGTGTTTACAGAGAAAAGAGGAGTACCTCATGGCGTTTTTCATCCATCCATCTTCTACCACTTTATCCTCCACATGAGGGTCACAGGGGGCGCTGCCAATCTCAGCTGACATAGGGCGAAAGGTCGCCAGTCCATCACAGGGACACATATAGAGACAAAACAACCATCCACTCTCACACTCATAACTACAGTCAATTTAGAGTGTACAATTTACCTAACCCCTATATTGCATGTCTTTGGACTGTGGCAGGAAAGCGGAGAACTCGGAGAAAACCCGCGCACACACGAGGAGAACATGCAAACTCCATGCAGAAAAGCAGAGATCGACTCTATTAAAGTGGTTATGACTCCATGTCTGGTATCTGTTAACTGACCCTCACAGTTGTACATAAAAATTCTCAACCCAGCATGAAAAGTGGGAACATTATTGGTTTCAGAAGAACTAAAGAGCAGCAGAGAGACTGTTATGGAAAAGACAATTGGCTTCAGAAAGGCTAATAACTTAAAACAACTGTTTCAAGTTATATACACATTAACTGAAGTGTAGTCTATCTGCAAAGAAAGATAAATATTGTTCTTATTCCTGACTGACAAAACCAGCCACATAGAAACATCTCCTGCACTCCACTCCATTTCAGTCACATTTATCTCAGCCAATACTTCTGTAGCTTTCTATAGATGCATAAAGCTTAAGGAGAAGGGGTAAAACTATTGAACTGAGGGGGCTGAGCCTCCTAATGACCCACTGTGGCTCTGGGCCCATCTTCAAACACAGGAAGTGAAGAGCAGCACAAAGACTGTGTTGAAAAACTTAAAACTCTGGGGGATATCATAAACATACAGTATGTTCATGGGAAAACCTCCAGAGATGGAGTCGTTTTTTTTCCTGCCAAAGGTCAATCCAAAATGTAGGATGAAAGCACAGAGACTTGCCTTTGGACGTGTCAGTCAGAGCCTGAGCTGTGAAACTTCACGTCGCTCACCAGCACACAGCAGACAGACAGTCAGAGAGACAATTATGTTCCTCGGGAGGAGATAAGAACTGTTAGAACACAAGTTCAGCAGTTCATCTTAATTAAACAGTGCTTATGTGTTGCAGACCTTCTCTCTGATGCTTCCCATCATTCTGATCCTCCAACGCTTCCATGAACTGTAAACGTGCGTCTGCATCAGAGTAAAAGTGTTAGTTAACGAAATGTACAAATAAACCAACCGTAAAAAAAGGGGGAGAGAGAGAGAGATGCAACACTGCATTTAGAGCTAATGAAGAGAAAATAGTATTTGTTGGCTGTGAATAGCCGCTGATTATCTTTCTACCATCACATGGACTAAATGAATTTCTGCCCGAATCCCTTTGAATCTGCACAATTGAAATTCTATACCACACTTCTACCAACTGCTAATCCATACAGTTCTTATTCTGAGAGCATCCAATCTGTCACTGTCCCTCAGCGTGGCCTTAAGCCGTGTTTTCACTTAGTGGAACGGTTTGGTCCAGTACTCAGTTTTGTGTTTCCATTAGTAGTAGTACCAGAACAAACACCCCAGATGTTCCGTTAGTTTACCTTGGGGTACCAGATGGAACCAGATTTTTCTGTTGACTGTGAAATTATTTCCAGGCCTGCACTTAATGATTAATTCCATAATTGATTAATCTTGATCCATAAAAGGTCAGAAAATTATAAAATGTTACCCCCAAAACCTAAATAATGTTGTTCTCAAATGTCTTACTTTTTCACACTCATTCGTCTCCATCACAGCGACACTACTTAGACGTCCAAAACAAAGCAGAGTGATGATGCCGTCGTTTCAAATAACACATCTTATGATACATTCAGTACATCAAACCAGCTCATATTTACACCCAATCGTCAGTCTGAGAGCGGCTGAGTTAGCTGTCACGATTTACATGTTTGCCTGTGCTGTGTACATAAGGAGGCCTCTATATGTTTACATCATTAGTGACACGGCTGGTGGCAAAGAGGGAGCTGGCACTTAATGGGACGTAAATGTCAAGAGCAGACAAGAGCTCTGAAAAACAACAATCATTCTGCTGCTGCTTCCAAATCAGCTTCACTATTTTTTAAAAAACCTCAGAGCAAAGATTCATCTTGGAACACATCAGTGATTGGGACTGGAATGATTTATGTGTCGACTGCGACAGCGACTGTCACCTCATACTAATCTTACTTGTCGTGACTGTGTTATGTTATGTTAATGTCAAATATGTGTTGTTGTTACATTACATTACATTACATGTCATTTAGCATACGCTTTTATCCAAAGCGACTTACAAAAGTTGTTGTTGCAATTCAGATCACTATCGGAATTCACAGACATGTCTGTTATGTCAGATATGTTTAGCTGATCTGGGTCTCTTGTGTTTACTGTTAAAAGACATAGTTTCTGTAAAATTCATATTTAGACAGAGAAAAATCTACGGGGTTTTCATTCATTCCAAATCCTCAGTAGAAAAGTGTCTACATCTGTAGAATCCCAAAAATACACATGCAAAACCACCACAAAGAGACACGAAATTAACACGAAACACCAAAACTAACCAAAAACAAACACATCAAAACACTCAAAATGACCAAAAAATTACCAAATGTGCCAAAATGACCAAAATAGGCACAAAACCATTACTAAGAGACACCAAAATAGATTCAAACGACAAGACAAAATCACTAAAAGCAGACACAAACCTTTTAAAAAGATGCAAAATGACCTACAAATTGTCCATGGGTTTTGATTCTAGTGTGGAATGGCGTGCGTTTCCATCTGTCAGTGAGTGAATGAATGTAAAACGGGCATAAAAAATATGTCTGACTCTGCTACATGTTATATTCCTCTTTCATTATAAATTAAATCCACTTTCACATTTTCAGTGATGAGGTGAATTAGGGGAATGAGGAAAACATTTGCTTATGAATATACATGAGCCTCCCAAGAAGCCACGGTGCTGTCATGTGATGGTTCCTGAGCGCACATGGCCTGGATCTGACCCCGTGGTTAATTACATTCACAATGACTGTAAGTGTTTTTGGATACTCATTCACTGACGGCCACACGACTGAGGGCCAGCGGGCCCTACAATCAAAGCAATATTGAGCACACATCAGCAGATGAGCATGGTGAAAGTGGTCTGGTCACATCACACACACACACACACACACACACACACACTGGTTCAGTGTTGTCTCCCACATGCTGGAACAAAGACCATGTTGTGAAGGCTGAGCATCGCCTCCTTTGTCTCCTCTGGGTTAAACTACGGTCAGCATGGTCAGTAGGTTTGTCTAACAGTTGTAAAGTGTTCACACTGTTCAAGCCCAAAGTTTGTCCACAGTGTCCATCCATGCCCAGTGGCACAGTTTAATTGTTTGCATGGTGCAGACAAAACTGCCCTCAGTTAAAGCCCCTCACCCCCCCACCGTATTTTGTCCCTGTGTTGTTTCTATTTCTGAGTGACTTAAAGACAGTTTTCCACTCTGGCAGATGAGTTTTTATCATTTTACCCCAGGTGAAATGTTTTCTGTCTCTGCAGGAGTTTAAAAGTTGGAGCTAAGATTGACAGGAGGTTGAATTAGCCTGAGGAGGATTTACCAGACTGCAGCTGACTGCGTTGTTAAATGGACCTTCTGGCCTCATTATAAACATTTCTCTTCCCTAATTTGAGGTTGTAATCAGCAATGGCGCCTTATGCTGTACACAGTAAAGCCCCCAGACTCAGATTCCTGACTTGTGCTAATGGATTATATAAATTAAGTTTGAAAACATAGGCCTTGGTGCATTGTTGGATAAATGTTCACTCAGTAATGAGACGCCCTGGAGCAAAAACTCCTTGTTGGTCCTTGTTGACCCCAGTATTATGCCAACAATCATTTGCACGAGCAAACTAAGGAGGATTCTAGAAATACATCTACACTCTACAGGGGTGTCAAACTCAAATGACCTGGGGGCCAATGAGCATCTAGTCTGGTCAAGCAGGGGCCGACAGAGGAAAAAAAGTGGAAAAAAAAACTATTTAGTAGCTGGCGGGCAATATAAGACATTCATTATGATATTAGACAGAATCACAAAAGTGTATGTTTTGATATGAAATGATTCACAATAAAAACATATTTCTGATGCACAAAAACGGAGAATTAAATTGAAAATTTAGCAAACAATGACGAGGATAATTGTGATTAAAACAGCTTAAATATAAGTAATTTCATGTTCAGTGTAATACATTTAATAAAGCAATACTTACAAGCGAATGTCTTATTACTATTATAAAGATGTTGCCAGTAAATACATTTAGTCTTGTATTCTGTCTCTATAACATCACCTCGCACAGTGGTGGGCGGGCCGGGGGGGCCTGTATAAGAAGTAATCTGCGCCCAGATTACACACTAACACATGTGAAAATGTGTAACACGTGACCATTCATGTTCACAGTGCAAATGTTGTTCTTTCTATGTGTTTGCTTTGTATCAGATAGTAACAAACGACCATTAGCTATGGCACAAAGACTCAAAATGCACAACTAACAGTCTACGTTCAATAACTTATTGTACAAAAAATGGCAGCCGAACAAAATGCAAGGCAAGTCTCAAGGTCAAAGGGACAGACTGGAAATAAAGCTTGAATGCAATACTAGGAAAGTGGAAATGGTAGAGAACATATATATACAGGTGACAGTCGAGTTTTAGCCTACAAGAACCAAATCGGTGAGTGCATGTATGTGCATGTGCCATTATTTTCAAAGGTCTCAGTTTCTGCCCGTCCACATTAAAAGAAGTTCACATATCTGGAGCAGAATCTTTTGAAATGTAGAGCTGACGACTCAATTTCCAAACCAATATTCTGACAGGCGTCAGAGTGTTCATTTGGAGATCACTGAATGTGTCCGTGTTTAGACTGTGCCGAATACTGACATGACTGTTGCAGGTCAGCGTGTCCACACAAAAATGCTGAGTAACAGCGCAAATTAGTCCTCACCTCGGTAATCATCAACTTCTCTTTCTCGTTCAATCATTGCTATTTGTCATCTTAATCATCACTTTGTTCCTCTCCTTTCCTCCGACGCCCTCTTTCCCTTGTTGTGATGTTGGGGATGTAGCCTGTGGACCCGTGGAAATAAACACCACATAATTCCATCTATCTTGCCACAGGCCATTCGCTTATCCCCATTAGACAGGACTTTTGGGAAAGACGCTGCCAACAAACAAGTTTTCCTCCCGCCTACGGACACCAAAACACATTTGCATGGACATAAGCTCACAAACAAACATTTAAAAACACATAAGTGTACAAATGAATACTAAACATTTTAGCACTCCCCCTTAGGGCAAGTTTTTTTTTTAAATATGTTTTATGTTCAACATCAAACAAAACTTTATGAACATGATTCAACAGATAATCTCCTATTGCTCCAAATGTGCTTATTTGTTGGTTTTTCTAATGTGGTGTTCTGTGCTGCAGTCTTGAGATGGCAATGCTAGTTAGTTGTCTCTCTTGATTCGCTCTGAGTGTGTGATGAGCTGCACCAAATCCCAATGAGTGGACATTTCAAACTTTGTTTGTTCTGTGAATAGAATATTTTTTTTGTCAGTTTTGTGCTGCTCAAAATGCATTAAGACAGTAGCGCTGGGAGTTCTCCTCGTACACAGAGAGTATGAATACATGGAGGAAACAAGAGACTAAAATATTCGCCGGGCTTTAAAGAAGACAATGCTATTAGTTCCTGAAAATGCCACAATAAATCAATAAGGATAACCTTCCTTGTTTGCCTCCTCTTCTCACGCTCTTCCAGGTTTACACCTTACACATTAACCTTGTCTACTACAAAAAAACACATTACTGCACAGCTAAATTGCATTCTCAACTATGCTGAAAGGATATTTCCTTCACCTTGTATTTCCTTTTGGACAGAGATTGACTCATGTTACAGTTATTCACGACACTCGCAGTTTAGCGCTTTTTATCTTCCACAGCAATGATAAAGTGTTATAATATATTAGAAAAATAAGAAAGACACCTGACCGAGACCAGCTAAATAAATCACAATATCAGCCCTGCAGGAGAGACAGTCTGGTCTCTGTTGGGTACGTGATTGAACCTGAAGTTTAGATTACTTCATACAGAACAGAAAGGTTTTTCTTTTTCATATTTGAATCACCGTTGAGTTTTGTTAGAGTCACTAATCATATCTTAAATGACGGTTAATTCACAGTCTCAAGATTAACACTGACACTTGAAAAGTGACACCATATAATCTGAAGCGAGTCAAAAAAAACTTTTGCAGCTCTAATTCCGCAGATACATTGATCCGACTGTTTATCTCCTCACTGGCTGCCAGCCCAGTCAGATTTACATTCACTTGGTTAAACTCGGAGAGTTTCTTTTTAATGGCTTTGCACTGATAGATGGCTCCTTCTTTGGATGTAGTGCGGAGGTGCTAAAACATGCCGCTCTGCTGCCAATGAATCCTCACAGAATCTTTGATTTCTGATCACCCTTCTTCGTCTTTTTATCCACTCGAACGAGAGGACGAGGAAAATGAAGTGCTGACACAAAAAAAAATAAAATAAACGGGCGCTGACTCAGAGCCCTGCTGTTCAGAATGATTTATTACGACCAAACGGCAACGTTACCAGTCAACAAGAAAAAAAAGTAATGTTTGTGGGAGGTATTTTTCATGTAAGTCGACCACTTGTAGAACACAGTATTCTCTGTGTTACAAATGAATTGGTAATGGTGTTAAAGGTGACATAGAATGCTTGTATCGCACATATATGTTAGTTATGGAGGTCTACTTACATATATTAACTTGTTTTCATGCTCAAAAACCTCCTAATCGCTGCAAACGAGCTGATCAAAATATCTCCTCACTGACTCTCTCGTCAGCTGCGCTGTTTCAGACCAAAACCACACCCCCAGAACGTGGACTGTGTTGTGATTGGCCAGCAAACGAGAGCTTTCCTACTGTCCTGTGATTGGCCAGGTACCTGGAAGTGACGTAATAGATAGGCCAGCTCTCAGATACACAGCTCCCCCTTCTGGCACGGTGGATGCTCTGCATCTCAGCAGCTACGACAAGAGTAGTTCTTCTTCTTCTGCGGTTGAATGTACGCAACCGGATGTGCCCGGACTAGTGCCGCACCAGGAGGTGTTACGGTGGTGAAATTACGGAAGTGCCAATCCGCTTCGCAGAGCCCAGGAAAACAATACAACACTATTTTCTCAGCAGTGGCTGAACTGTTTGTTCTGAAACTTTAGGGTTTCATAAACGAGGTAATGACGCAGATACACACACACAAACGCAGCGTTAATTGGAGCTTCCGGTCTATGTGGCCTTTAATTTATGCAGCACAGTACTTCACCATTGCGCCATTCACACTCACATATTAATACAGCTCATCTACACATATATGCAGTGCCATTTCTGTCACAAACGTGTCTTGCCAATGGACACATTGGCTAAGGGTGCGCTTATACCTGTATTGTGTTCCGATTCAGGGAGTAATATGTTGCACTTAACCGAAGTTTGATTTGTTTTCACACTGCAGCCTAGACTCAGAATTTTGTGGGAAACCGTAAGACACCTGCGTTTATAGCAACTAGGCTACGCCAAGCAAACAATAAAATATATCTGATGATGACAAGAAGACGCTGTGTTGCTGCATCCAGACACCCCTCCGAAGAAGAAGACGTGTTCTGGAGGTATGTAATGACCTATTCACCGGACGGTTTGTGTTCCAAAGACGCATCAGGTAAGCTGCTTGGTTGTTGTACGGCCCATTTACAAGCCCAGACTCTTTTTGTAACGTGTATTTCAAAACTCAGTTCACCAGAAATTGTTTCTGGCAGTGGCACTGCTGCAACCGCGCTGTTGGTCATACCATTCCATGGGTAAATGCAGCAGGATACTCCTCATGAATTGTGCACACACTGCAAACAAAGCACTCTGTGAAGCGATTGCAACCAAGCTGAGACCACCGTCTGTAGCCGGTTATGCCAAGTCCACATTAACACCGATCTAGGGGAGAGACGCCTAGATCGTTTGTTCTAGTGCTTACAATTCAGCTTACTTTTGATTTTTGTTTGCGACAGTTCCAGTAATTAGCAAATTAGGTACTGCCATCAGAGCCACCTTGACATTTGACCACCATAATCTAGTCACTTTCTCTTTGAGTCCAACTGTTTGAAAACGCCTCCTGAGATCGTGACATGTTAATACATTGATGATGTCTACCCTTTTACTTTTTGGCCTGCTACATAAAGGACTGTCTTTTGGCATTCAGCATTTGGCATTACAGATGAATTATTATGTGGAGAATTGGACAATTACTCCACAATTCCTGGGGACACTGAGCAGGAACACATGCTATTTCGAGACTGTCCTCCAATAAAACGTACATATAGGTCGTATGCAGGAATTACGACCTATATTTACGTTTTCAAAACATGCGCCCCTAGCGGTTATATATATATAACAGCAACCACTTCCGCCTTAGACGCTGTATCTAGTGGCTTCGCCGTTGTCGGCACCGGCAGTCGGCTCAGTAGTGAGAGCGCTGCGCCGGAGCCCGGAGTCCCTTACTATACCACCTTTTTAATATATTTTTTTTCATTTTTACTACCTAACCCTGTCTTTTTTGCCCTAACCCTACCCTCAGTAACATCTGTGCATATTCGAGTTGGAAAATACTACCTTTACGTCGCATTCAGGGGTTTGAAAAAAAACGACCCACAGGCACGTTTTCAGAAAACGACCTATATGTACGTTTTCAGGGGTTGAAAAAACGACCTATATGTACGTTTCAGTTGGAGGACAGGTTGGCTATTTCCAAACAATGCAAAACCTCCACGATAAAATCACAGAACCAATCAATCCTTCTCCTTCAGCCCATATTAATCTGATGCACAGAAATTGTTTTGTTACTGTCCAGTACGGCAGTGCAGTGTGTGCTGAGTGATATTTTTCATTCACTGGCCTCACTTCCAGGCTGTAACACTCCTTTCTCCTCACTCAGTCTCGGCCCAAAAAGATTTGAGTGCAGCTTCGTTCGCTACTGGAACTGCACAACTTAATGTGCAGCGCAAATGCAAGAGAGCTGATAAGCTGAGCTGAACCCATGAAGGGTGACCTCAAAGTGTTGTCAGTCTCATACCTGTAGGAACGAGAGGAGGATGCTAATATGGTTGGCAGCATGGGAACATGCAATGGGGGAACGTGAGACCTTAAGGTGGTAGACTTAAAGGAAAGGGCAGAAAGTGAAAGTGCGAGGGACATGGCAGAAGAAAAGTGCAGAGGAAAGGGGGATGAATGAAGACAGAAGGACGGAGAGACAGAAGTGAGGTAAAAGGCAGAGCATGTAGGTGTGTGGGCATGTGACTGATGTGAATCAGTTGAGTCCACTTGAACAAAGGACAGGACTCATGTTGTTTGTGACTCAGTCATCTCCCCCCAATGTCTGTCTGTGTGTGTGTGTGTGTGTGTGTGTGTGTTCCAAGCATATTCTGAATTATCCTGTTCCCCCTCGCAGGCATCACTGAGCTGAAGGTGTTACAATATGATTACACACAGAGTAAAGTGTTTTTTCCAAACACTGTTTGCTGAGACTGTTTCCTGGATAAATACATTACTCGCCATTTAGGGACCTTGCAATTTATTCGCTACAGACAGATGGAAACGGTTTTTGTGAAAAGGCACGGTGAGAGGGCCACAAGCCACAACTGATGCCACCAACCTCCATCTGTGCGGGACTGAGCAGATCTAGTGTGGTGGGGGAAAAAAAATGGAAAAAGGCATAAAGGAACAGTTACTGATGAGATGAATCCAGTGACCTTCTCTCTCCACTCCCATCATTGCACGGATCAACCATGCCAACTGTTGAACAACAACCAGCAGTTTTCCATCTGGCACTAAATCCTATCTGGCGTCAGTATTCTGTATAACACAAATACAAACCATATTCATTTCGAGTGATTCTACACTAATGGAAACATCACTATAAATGCATTTCTGATCGAAATAACCCACTAAAACTTATACAATACATTTTCTGTAGATCTGTCATTGCTTAAAAATAAAATTCTATTCTATCTATCCACGTTGAAATCACTTACATTTTGAATAATAAAGACACTTTAAATAGAATACCTGGCATGTCATATCTTTCTTAAATAAACTAAATAAACTGATAAATTGTGTTTTATTATTATGATTACATTTTTTTTAATTATGTTCTATTGTAGCACTGGCAACATCTTGTATTTATCCTCTGAACAAATTTGCATGTAGGTGTATATTTGAAGAATAGCGTTTCTTCACGTCAACGCTGTCAATAAAATATTTGTATTACACCGGTAATTAAACTTGATTATATTGTGCCATTAAACTCAGCACATGCTACATAAACCCTGTCGGTATTAAATACCATTTCTCACCGTGTGAGCTCGGTATCACAGACCTGAGTTGAGCAAAGAACAACCCTTCACTGGGGCTCGTTCATTCAGAACTGGGGTAGTCACTTTCATGCTGGCGGTTCATGTGATCATTCAATATCAAGGATTAGCATGTAGGGCAAAGGCTTATGGAGCGTTTTTAGGCTCGATGGTCCAGTGCACCAGAGGGCTGCTCGCACCTGCATGTAAAGCTTTAAGCTCTTAAAAACCTATTTGCTCAACCAGATTTTTTTAATACGAGTGGTGGGAACACTTATTTTTAACCCGCAAAGGCTCGAGCAGTTTTGTTAATCTCACACGTGAAACACAGTCTCTGTCTGTACTTTGATTTCCCTGCACTCAGTCATTCGTTGTTTTCACTGGCACTCAGTGTGAGAAATTTCATCCAGTCCCTTGTCCCTATCATGATTCAGCAATATTTGAGTCAAAGTCTAATGACAGCAAAAGTCATTACCTTTAAAGGAATACTTTGAAGATTTGCATTTACTTACATTTGCATTACTACTATAGGGGTATCATCATTTCTACATTCTTTTTTTTGTTACGTGCCCACCAGTGACACTTTTTTTTGCTAACAGTTAGCATAACTGTTAGCAAAGATGGCGGACACTGTTTACATTCTGGGAATGAGGTCCCGTCCCCCTATGAGTGGGTCTAAAAAAGTGCGGAATTAGCATTGCAGTTTCAAGCCTCGAACCAGGGCTTGGACAAAGTGTCACTGGTGGGCACGTAACAAAAAAAAGAATGAAGATATTGAAGTTGGGAAGCACACTTTTTCAAAAATACTACCCCTATTCTAGTATTACAAAGCTAAATGCAAATCGGTAAAGTATTCCTTTAATGTGAGAACAGACCACATTACAGATTTTGAATATATTTGAGGATTAAACATACATGATACCTGGCAATGACGGTTGCTTATTTAGTCATAAATTAAATTTTTTTTTAAATCAATAACCATGATATAAGCAGAATACTAAACTCAAAATGTGTATAAACCACCCCAAGCATGCTTGAAGTATAGTTCCTCTCCTGTGTGTCAAGTGTTTAACACTTAAATGCCCTTAAATGTCATAAGACACAGCAAAACCGAATCAAACCCAAGCAGAACAGACAGCTGCCGTGGATAATAATAATAAAACCAAAAAATCTCATCTCATCTGCATGAATATCATATAAAAACGCTTCATCAGGCATTAGTGTGAGATGAATTGATGAATGAAGATGAATTGTTGGTGTGCGGCGACGGTGTATGCACTACAGATGTTGCTCAAGTGCGGCTGCATATTTCACACCCACTCCAGGTTCAAGGCATTGCTCAGAGGTGACACCTTCAAAGACGGAATCTCTTTGACACAACACAGCACCACTAAATGCCACAGACAACGTGCCTCCCTCTGCACGTCACTTATTGACGCTGATTGACAAGACAAAGGTTCCATTTAACTTTCAAACATTTTCTTTTTTCCCCCCTCACTCACCCAAACTGAAATGGCAAAGAAAGTAGGATAAACAAGACAAGCAGATCATACTGACAGATGGAGGAAGCAAAGGAATTGTCTATTTCTCTATGACTGCATGTTCAATATTGGTCTCAACTCATCATCATTTCCTGCCGTGAAGTCTAAAATAATGTTTCCAATCCACCCACCTCAACATGAGTGAAAATCAAATTCTTGAGGATCAGAGAGCCGTGTGTGTCGTAACACTGCAAATTCCCTGTTCCGGGTACAATAAAATAAACATATGTTTTGCTGAGTAATATCCATGTTTGAGCTCAAGTTTAAATTGTTTTTTTTTTCAACCAGTGGGTCAAACGCTAAGAATAACACTAAGATCTTCCAAACATTATTTGTAACTTTATTTATTCCCTCAGTGAAATTCCTTCTCTGAATTTAACCCATCCTCTACTAGAAACCTTCCTAGAATTAGGAGCAGGGGGAAGCCACTGAATAACACCCAGGGACCAAATGGGGGTTTGGGTGCCTTGCTCAGGGGTACCCCTGTCCTTTGACCTGGGGGGGGGAGGGGGTTTGAAACTGCAACCCTCTGGCTATGGGCTACATTTTAACACCTTACTTTTTACAACTTGGAACCACCCTCTAAATTTGGCTTTATCCCATTTCATTTTATTAGTGACTTAAAATCACTTACTTCACTCACTGCTGAGATGAGCAAGAGACTGAATTTAAAGATACAAAGTAGCAATAATGACTATAGCATTGTCTCATATAGCATTTCTGATGGTGAAAAAAACACCATATGGCAGACGAACCACTGACGATTCGCTTCTTTTGTGCGTTCGCCCAGGTTAAAGAAATCCCAGGTATACCTAATAATCTGAATGTAAAAGAGGTTTTATAGGCAGACGTAAATTAAATCCTTGCAAAACACAATGGAAGTTCCAGCTCAGGCTAAGTTCCTTTTGTGACTGCTCTACTGAACAAGCCAGCAGCATATTTTGGGGTGTTCTTGTGCGTGCCTACACAGCACTTACGGGCTGACTCAAAGATTATTAAGTGATGGTGGGATAGAAGGCACGTCAGCTTGGGCGATGGAAACAGCTGTTCAATTTCACACTTCTTTTCTCTCCCTCTCTCTCTGTGTCTCTCTGCTATATCTGTCCAAACCCTATGTACTTGCTCCCCACTGAATATACAATGATGCCTTTTCAGACAGTAGCCTCTTAGGTCTTTCAAAACCAATAGGGGGACACACAAATACTCTTGCGCACACACACTAATATATCTTGTTCTGACCCAGACCACTGGGCTGAGTCAACATTTCAATTATTTATCACAGCTCCCCTACAACACGGAGAGGCTGCCCAGCAGAGGGATTGAGAGAGTTGTCGCCACAGTAACAACAGTGATGAGTTCTTGTTACTCGGCTCAGCGTTTTTCTACTAATACGACAAATTGCACTTCCAACAGCACAGGGCTGGAAACCATTACTTGTCATTTCCATCAGAGTGCCTTCCCCTCCCCTTCCGTGTCCCCGTCTCTCTTTTTTGTTTCCGCTGCCACACAAACACACTTGCATTATGAACGCCTTGTCCAAAGGCTCATTTGAATTACAGTTCTCATGAGGTGAAACTTTTTGTGATGAGGCCAGGTTAATACTTTCCCTGCAGACCATACAGATTGATTGTGTGCACAACACAAGTCCAACATTTTGCGAGTGCACAAACAGTATGTACTGTAGTTAGTGTTGCCTTCTTGTTTTGCTCTAAGAAAGATGACAACGAGGAAGACAGTAACCTTGGATGTGTGCTGTGAAGAGACATTTTGCGAGGCGCTCCGCCAGTAGCCACACTCGGGGTGCGAACCCTTGGTGAGAAATCACTGCTACTGAAATGGAATGTGAGAAACAGTGTGCATACATAGAATGACAGAGTGACATAGACCATACTTTTAGTTAAAAAAAAAGCCATGTAGACAAAATGTCCAGATTGTATGAATTATTGTTTTTCTATTACCCGAGAATGAGACTTTTATATCAGGAGAAAGGTCAGCCATTTTGGACCACCATTTTACTACAATACCCCTCAAAACACAAAATAAATATATTATGTTTTATGCTAATTGGAGGTTACAGAGGGTCTCCAACACACTTGGAATGGAAGAGTGAATTGGGGAATATTCAGCTGCAACGTGCTACTTCAAAATAAATAAATGTCCATCACTTTACCTTCAACACACTGTCAAAGAACGAATTGTAACTTAACAGAAGAAAACAGATCCATAATCAGATCACTAAGGCTGTAAGATATGTGGTTTACTGAATGTAAAATGAGTATCTTATTTTTTTACTCACTTTTTTTTCAATATAAAAATTATAACGTTGAAAGGTTTTCCTCTCGGTTTATTTAGTCGGCTAAAGAAAAGACGATTTTCCACTTTGGTGGACAATAAAGACTTATTTCATTCTGAATAAAATAGATAATGTTATATCAACCCAGTCAGCAGAATCCTATGTTTCCATTGTGTACTCTGGTAAAGCACAGAGGAACTTTATTGTCATTATACAAGCGTGAGCGTGCCGCCACAAGGGACAAAGTCTGACCGAATGTGTCTAACATTCTAAGATTCATACATGTTTAGAGCCACAGAAAGGTCCCAGATTGGGAATTGAACCCAACACCTTCTTGCTGTGAGGCAATAGTTAATCGCTAACCACGACCATGCAACCACATTCATATACAGTACTTGTGTTTTAACTGCTGGCGAGGCTTTTGGTGGAAATGTTGGTGAGATAATCGTGCCCTGGTTAGCGGCTAATTTTGACAAATTGTAGTCGACGTAGAAGTGAAATCTTGCAACTTACTGATATTCAATTAAAATCTCTGCTACATTCTAATAGAGACCTGGTGGCAGTTAATCACTGCTTTGACAAATACACCCACACAAACAATGTTTCTTTCCTTTTGTGGCCCTGGGTTTTCTTTGCCAAATCTCAAGTAATTATCACTTGCTCTTTTTCTTTTTTTTTATCTTTGTCTTACATTCAAGTGAAACATACTTAGGTGCCCAGTTCTCTGTGGTGTGTGCCAGTGGAGAAAAGAGAGGAAAGCAAAGTACAGAGCTGTACTCATGCAAAGATTAACCCATTTACCTCAACATGACCTGTCGTCTGTGTGCTTATAAAGACAGAGGCACAGACACTGACACGCAGGTCTCAGTTAACTTTCTCAATCAGGGGCTGAATGTTCAACCCACTCAGAGGAGCAGGTGACGCGAGAGAAAGACAAATAAGTTGCGGCTGAGTAAGTGACACGTACCCTGTGCTCATGTGAGTGAATTCATTTCACTTTTCAGAGAAGCCTGTTTTGGAGATTGCATGAACCCAGATTTCATGTCCAATTTCCAGCTTGCCTGGAGAAAAATCAAGACTGCAGGACTGTTGAAAGTGATCAGACGCCTCACGCTCACTCAACAACACTCTTCAGCGAGGCTCCATTCACTCTTGGCTCAAACATCTCATTATGCTTTGCACATCATGTAGAGTTTACTCTTATTGATTAGGCTCCTCTATTACAGTGGCACCAGTGTTGTCCATTAGGCAGTATCAAGGAAACACATCCAAGACTTTAGAGTGTGTTTTACACTAATAATTGCGTATGTAAGCGATGTCGATGTTGGAATGAATACAGAAACTTATGGTTTGTAGTCATAAAAGCAGGAAGTGACTCAGCACTTTTAAGCCGTGGATTCACTTGCTAGATTGCAAAAGTTTTTCAAAGTTTGATCATTAAGAAAATAAGGTCAGTGGTTAAATCGCGGCTGAAAGATTTTAATTTTTTTTTCTCTCCCCAAATAAATTATGATATCACATAAAGTGCATTTGTGATTATTGCCTCCCAACATAAAACGCTTGGCAGTGACACTTTCAGTATCTCCAGGATTGTTAATTCCACCCCGAGGAGACACCATCTGTCCTCTGTGACTCTGCATCTCCTGAGATAATTTTGGTTTTCTCTGCCGAGATCTGAGCTGAAATGACCTCTCTCCTCTATTATAAAACTGTCAAGCAGCAAAACCAGCCAATTTTTACAGGCAATAACAGGAGTGGATTTGATTGGCCGTGATTGCTGATAGACCCTGACACACAGCCACGGAAAAATACTTTTTCTTAATTCTCCATCTATCTGCATATCACGGCTGCCTTTCTATTGTGCACCAGTGGTTTGACAGAACCACTGTAACTGGAACATAGATAATTAATCCATTAACTTTTAGAAGGAATGAAAATCCCGACGGTCTTGTTTTCAGTTTTCTCTCTCTCCACATGACTGCACGTGTGTATGTTTGTGTCGTATAAATTAGATGGTTGAAGATTTTCAGGCTGCTGTCGTGCTCAGGTGCCGACAGAGCAGTGTGGTCACACCTCAAGTCATTTTTTTTTCCAAGAAAGACTCTGAAACACAATGTCAAACCCAATATTCAACCCCATCCTCCCTAGAGAGATGTTAAAAATATGCCATCCATGACAGCAGCCTTACATCAGCAGAAGATCTCTTTGTTACGCCGCTGGTAGAGAGTCTGGCTGTTCTTTTTCATTTTATTTATTCACTTTTATCTCTTTTGAGAAAGCCTCAGAATGTCTAGCACTGAACGCACTGCAGATATAAAAGCAACAGTTTCGCTGCGGCGGAAACAAAGAGCAGCCTAATCCCGGTAAATCATATAAACAACAGCTTCTATTTTGTAAATACTAAATAAGTTAGGATTCCCCCTTTTGCAAAACTTAACCTTTCCACATTTTAAGAGTCCACGTTGCATCTGGCTATTGCAACACCAGCATTGTGCTGCACATAGTTGATTTTAAAGCCTGTACAACTTCTGACTGAGTGTTTGTTACTGATGCAAAAGAAGAACAGTTGTAAGCGTTTTGTTCTTTTTAAAGCAGATTCAGTGGAGCAAGAAATAAATATGTATATATATATATATATATATATATATATATATATGTACTTCTTATAATGCAGGGATTTTTTGGGAAAAAGAAAGATAGCCTGATCATAATCTTCCAAAACTTCTAAAATATAAATGTCGATACCGTCTTCCCCTGAGTCTTCAGGCTGCCTCCTTCATGGAGGGTGTTGGAAAGAGTTGCTGGCATTCAGAATTTCTTTAGCATGCTTTTCCCACTAGTGGCCGGCAGTTCCCCTCTCCGACTGAGACAAGCCCTGCTTTAGATTCTTGAGACATTGCATAGTTTACTGGAACTGGAACTGGAACCTTAAATCCTGCTGAAAGTCCTGCTCCATAGCCACATCAAACTTAGCCACACCTCAGTGTCGTGCCTCCTTAAAGGATTAATTCACTGATTTGCATTAGTTTGTATTACTAGAATAGGGGTAGTATTTGAGTATTTGAATTAGTATTGAGTATTTGAAAAAAAAGTACTTCCCAACCTCAGTTTCCCCTGAGTTGAGAAATATCTTCATTCTTTTCTTTGTTACGTGTCCACCAGTGACACTTGGTCGTGTTAGCGTAACTGTTAGCAAAGATGGCGGACACTGTTTACATTCTGGGAATGAGGTCCCGTCCCCCGTGTGGAATTAGCGCTGCAGTTTCAAGCCTCGGACCAAGTGTCACTGGTGGGCCATGAAAAGAATGAAGATATTTCTCGACTCAGGGGAAACTGAGGTTGGGAAGCACAATTTTTCAAAAATACTACCCCTACTCTAGTAATACAAAGCTAAATGTAAATCAGTGACGTATTCCTTTAAGGCACAATCCATATTAATTATCCAGGTAAATATATCAGCAGTATATCAATGGCATATTTAACAAGTCGTCAAGCCCTCTTTATGGTTGATGAGGGCAATCAACCGTTCTCTTTAAATTTCTGCACTTTATGACTTTGATAGGAAATAACAATGGATTCCTCCCACTTTACTGAACATGCTTTTGGGGAAAGATTAGCCACATAACTACACTGTAGATAACATAGTGATGGAAGCTTGTAATCGGTTATAAAATTAGAAATACATTTGTTTCCAGACAGATTTAGAAAACTTAAATTGTCTTACAGGATGTCCAAATCCTGATTAGTCCTCAGTGTCTTCAACATGACTCATTTAGTACATGAATGATGGGAACCTAAAATGATAAGTTTTTATGTGATAATGACTTGCACAATAGCAAAAGTCCACATGAAAGCGCACCTAAGAGCAGGGTTATGCTGTGTGAGATGGCGTCTGATCACATTAGACAAAACTGTTTACAGCTGTTTCTCACAGTCCCACTCAAAGGCATCATGAGAAGCAGACAAAGCAGTCAAAGAGATGCAGAGTGCAAACATCTTTTAATTTGGGGATAACTAGTCTCATATGTAGACAGTCTTTCCCAGATGGAATTCTTAGTGTCGATTGAGCTGACAGAGTGAGCACAGCTTTTACTTAAAGCCGGGGTCTGGTTTTCTGTTTTCTGAAACACTTTTTTTATCTGTTCTGTTGAAATCCTCCTCACTTCCCAATGGACATCATTAAATAGTATGTCTGGGCAAAAGTAAACAACCAATACTGGAATGATTCTCATGTCAGTCACTAACTGACTTGCCTTTGTGTGCCTACACCTTGTCTGTAGTCATTAAGGCTGCAACTATTACTTGAAGAATAAACAACTACTGAAGTACTTGCCTTTGTTTATGCAAACACACAACTCTGATTTCAGCTTCTTAAATGTAAATACACGCTGGTTTCTTTGGCCCTAAATGACGAGACTGTCCTCCAACGAAACAGGAATTAAGACCTAAACCAGCACCCCTCGCAGTATAAATGACAGCAATCTGGTTCCTTGGACATGTCCTCATCCAGTAGCTTCACCGAGGTTTCAACTGGCACAATGGTCAAATAATTGTAATTTGGTATAGTCAATATGGGATCAACACCGGTGTGCTAAAACGTACCTATGGGTCTTATTCTAGAAACATACCTATGGGTCTTATTTGGGGGTTGGCCAAAATTACTAATTTTACTTTTCAGTAGGAGGACAGGTTGTTGATGAGAGTTAAGTGAATAGCGTTGGTCTTTGGACAAAGCAGGATTGGCCCAAACAACTCATTAATTAATCATTGTACATCCATCCATCCATCCATCCATTTTCTACCTCTTTATCCTCGATGAGGGTTGCGGGGGGGTGCTGTGCCAATCTCAGCTGACATTGGGCGATAGGCGGGGTACACCCTGGACTGATCGCCAGTCCATCACAGGGTCACATAGAGACAAAAAAAATATCCACTCTCACGCTCACACCTATGGTCAATTTAGGGTGTCCAATTTACCTAATCCCCATATTGCATGTTTTTGGACTGTGGGAGGAAGCCGTAGCACCCAGGGAAAACCAATACGCACATGGGAGAACATGCAAACTACATGCAGAAAGGCTCTTGTTCCAACCAGGGCTAGAACCCGGGTCTTCTTGCTGCAAAGGCAAGAGTGCTAACCACTACACCAGCCCTTAATCCTTATCATTAATCAAAATAATTGACAGACTGAAAGATTATGAAAATAATCATTACTTATCCCTGGTGCTCTTAGACCATATATCCTAACAACAAGCTTTTTTTTTTTAGGGAGGAGAATGACATAAATAGGGGGCGGATCTAGCCTCATATTGCTTGCTTTACCGAACTGAACAACCCTAGCTTTAACTATGCAACATGACAAGGTTTTGGTAGTTTGAACACTTTGAAAACATTTCCTCAAACTGACATGGAATAAGAGTGAAAGGTAAACCTCGTTATTATTCTATGAACAGTCACGTCCATGTAAATGATGTCACATGAAAGACACGGTAACATCAAAGAGTGATCACTTCAAGGAGAGAGAGTTTCATCAGTTTGCGTGAGCACGTTGTACCTGACCAGGACAAAAAGACAGCATGCTGTAATGTTGCACAGCAAGATTTTGAAATAGTATCAAATGACGACAGCTCTTAAAGCATAGACATATGATGAAGAGAACATTAACATCACCCAGTGCTCATATTCATATTGCAAAGTATTTTATATTCGAAATCCTTCCTGATCCTTGCTGTGAGAGCATTTGGTTGCATGCCTCCGTCTTTCACAAAGACCAAATAATGAGTGCAAATTTGTTGTGTTCTGTTTTGCAGCATGCACATCCAGCAAAGATGAATGTGCCAAGAAATATGTTTCAGAATGTATGGGCGGCATGTAAAAGTCTGTGGGACTTGTTATATTGTAGCAACCTCACACAGTTGATCTCCTTCTGTCGTCGTTACAGAAAGAACTCGCTGTTTGTCACGGCGACTGAAATCGTAGTCAAAAGATGAAATGAAACTTTGTATGTCAGGCATCCTGACTGTCAATGCCGTGCATTGTACGGCTGGTCATTATCACCGTGGCCCTGCAGGCACATCGGTCAGCTGGCACAAAGATCAAGTAATGCCATCAGTTATGCAGAAAGATGTGTCAGCCTGGCAGACACATTCATATACACAAGCTCACTTGTTGGCTCACCATACATGAATGGACAAGGATTTCAATTATTAAATATGTCCAGGGCTGTAGCCTGTAGCATCTACCAGCTCTCCTTTTCTCTAACTTAAGCCCTCTGGTAAAGTTTGCCCCGGAATGTCCCGTTTTTTGCTACCCTTCCGTTGTTGTACCAAGCCCAGTGGTCTGGCTCCTGCAGGGTGATGCCAGACAGACTGCAGCCCTTTGATTACTCACACAATCCTCACTTCCTTGAATCAGTAGAGTAAAAGAGTGTTCTTTTTACATGCAGCCTGTGGCCTTCTCTCAAACAGACTTGTCTTCTTTTTGTGTGATTAACAGCCACATGCCAAGAAGACAGATCACAAAATGCTGGATGACCTCCACTGTAACCCTTTGTTTTCTGCACTGCGTTCTTCATGGAAATGATTGGCGAGCTACACTGCGATGTTGCGCTGCGCAGCTGACACAGCTTCCACAAACCAGCCGTACCATTCCAAACCACACTGTGACAAGCTAAACTGCACGGCTTCACGGAGACGAAGATGTATGGGCATGCCTGTGCATACAGCACACACATTAACTGACTCCATCTCCCTCATCTTTCAAAATGACAGAAAACTAAAGGACAACATACAAAAAAAAAAAAAACACCCACAAAATTGTATTTCAACTTGCTTCTTAATCAAGTCCATTTTGGCAAAAGGGTTTAGGGTTGGGGTGACGATACAGCTGTCCAACCCACCTGCTGCCATTTGAAGGCCAAGTGGATAAATGGGTGGGGGATCTCTCCAACTGCAGGGGGAGGAATCTACAAAGTCTCTCCTCTGACAGGGAAATCACATTCAAGGAGATCAAGGGTGCAGAGAGATGCCGGAGCAGAAAGGCAAATATGCAGAAAAACACATAGTGTCAGGGTAAAGGGGTGTACAAAATGTCAGCCTTGTTGTATGCCTGCACACACACAAACACACAGTCTGGTTTCCATGACTTCAGAGGACAGGACATTGACTTACCTTGATTTCCTGGAGACTTACTCTAACCTTAACCATAACTACTACTGGCTTAACCCTAACTCCACAACATGTCTTCAAATATAAAATGTTCACATTCTGATTATGGAGACAAAGTCCCCATACAAGGACTGTTTAAACTGTTATATGTCCCCATAACGTGAGCATACCTGGAACACATACACACTGGCTGTAACCTTTCTCACGTCACCGCCTCTTCTTAGAAACAATTTCTCAGACACGCAACAGCAAGATGATTCAGTGTAATTATCTTGAAAACAATGTGTGTCCATATTCAATCGAGCATATTTAACTGCGTGTTGCAATATCTTTTCCAATCGTACAAATGGTTGCCATATAAGCTGCAATTAGCTGCACAAACCTGTGGCGTGTCAATACAGGCTATTAGCAGGAGGATTTAAAGAGAGTCTGTGTTGTAGGTACACCAGCATCCAACATTATTTCTGGATGTGACCAGAACACAAACAATGATTACTAAGGAACATTTTATTTTATTTTATTTTTTTATGTAACAGAACATGGTCACACACACAGGGAATTTCAACAATGTTTTTCACTTGTAAATGCCACAGTCTTGCTGCCAAATCCACTTATTTATCCACATAATTGGAACACCATTTCCCTCGCGCACACATATCATTATTTGATGTTTTCCAGTTTGTATTACATGACTGGAGTCACACACACACACACACAATAGAATTCACTGCTTTTTAGTGGCTCCTTATACCAGACTGCTCAGATAAGGTAAGGGAGACACAAGTAACACACAGGCAGCGGGGGGTTGATCCTTAGAGGAGCACTTTGCAGATTGTCAACCTTGTTTTCATGAATTAGTCATAGGGGTGTCATGAGCATAACATCCAAAATGTGCTGATATCCTCTCTGTATCACTGCAGTCAGCTGGAGCAGCGTAGTTTACTTTTGCCATCTACTGACAAGAAAACACATCAGTGGAGGCTGCAAGAACTGTGGCAGAGATGTAGTTTTTCTTTTTTCTTCAATATTTCTAATTATTTTTCCTCATTGCCTCCTGGGAAGCATCACACCCTTCACTCAGCTTTTGGATTCCAGAATGGCAGTTTGGACAGAATATATAGCTTCCCAGAGTATTCTCATTGCGGAAATTATGGATCACTTCATAATTCATAGCACGCTGTCAAAAACTATACTAAAGCGCTGAGCTTGGAAGAAACCTTGGCTCTTCTTGGCTTGTGCTGTTTCTTTTTATGCAGATAGAGGCCTTATCATATCCTTAAATAGAACCTTGGTCTTAGATTATATTTAGCCATTCATTTCTCATGTTATGTGGTACACTTCCATAGCCCATTACAATACAATAGTCGAAGGCTAATGTAGTGTTATGGCAGAAATTAATATGAACCTTATAAATGGGGCGGCAGTTCCTGGTAGCTAATCTAGACAGTTTAATTAAATTGATCAGTCTTATATGAAAAGCAGTGAATTCCACTTCAGTGGAGCGCCGTTCTCAACTTTAAAGGAACAACTCGGCCTAAATGAAGACAATGTTTTAATTATCACCTATAACGCGATGAAAAACGATTCATAATTGAATAATAAAGCACCACTGACAACACACTACTTGTCTCAGGGTCACAGTTGGGATTCAACATGATTTATATGGACTGACGAGAGAGGGAAGGAAGGGTGTGTGTCAGAAAGAGAGAGAGTGAGTGAGAGGTGAGAAGAAGGATCACACCTTAGTGATAATTATAGACCTTACATGATAGTTCTCTGTGGGAAGTCACAGTCAAATATAAATCACATATCTGCTGTTGTAGTATTTCCATTCTTTTGGAGATTGAGCCTGTTTGTATAAAATCTGCTGGAACTACATCCTTGGCTCCACAAAAAGGCTGGGCACAAATAAGAGCCTGTATTGGTGAACTGCAGTCATATCTAATTTGCTTTGCTATTTGCCTCCATTATTTAGTGAAGACAAATAAAAGTGTTTACATATTTGTTACCTCCTTAAAAGTGAGGATTTTGTACACGGATTTTCTGACTGGGGTCGCTCCAAGAAAAACAACGTCAAATTAAAAAGTAGAAATAACTAATCCAACCAAACTTTAATACTCTGTCAAGGCTTTATAAGACAAGCTTTTTAAGGGGTCACACAGGAAACGACTATGCAAACAATATGGAGCAAAGACTTAACAAAAACATAAACCACAGTTATTTTACTTTTAAATTAGCGCATAAAACCTCACTGGAAGTGAACTACCAGGTAAAAATGTGGTTAAATGGTTAGCAATTGCCATTAATAATGATTATAAATCTATGATAATAACTCTATTTCAGAATATGCAAAATGGAGGGGGGAGTGGCATTAAAATATTCATAGTTAATTTGGAGAATTCTAAGACACATACAATTCCACAAAACACACACACACAGAAACAACCAGTGATGTGCTATTTCTTTTTTTTATGATTTTATGATATGAATTTTGTGTATACCACAAAACCGCTATATGAAAAATGGGACGTGGTGCAGCACAACACTACACACGCTAACGGCTTGGCTGGAGAAGTGACAATGAGCACTTTACTCCACCAACTCAGCAGAAAACCCATATTAGAGTATCAATAATGGAGCATGTAGAAAAAGAATACGGTTGTATACGTATTTAATTCTGAAACCTAGCGTTTTTTTTGGTCGTACTGCCCACGAGCAATAACTCGCACTCAATAACAAATTGCTGAGAGGCAAAGATTGACTGTCTGTGAATTTTCAATAATTAATTATGCATAATGACTTCAAGGTGGCAGTATTTCAATTGCACTCTCTTACCTCTGTCTGTCTCTTGTGATTTGTTTTCACTGAGGACAGAATGAATGCAGCTTTACGACAATTATAACGCCAAATCAGCTGCTGTTTGGACAAAGGCCCGACTTGTGCTAATCCTCTAACCACTTACCATGGCGACAGCTCTGACAGGGTCAGCCATGTTCCCTCTGGCTAATTTGAAGGATGGAAATGCAACAGGTAGGTGTAGGCGTTTGCAGCAGACTACTATTATTATTTGCACAACAGAATGTACAATTTCGGAGCAGTTTTAATGCGCTGGAAAACCGATAGACCCACTTTCTCACATACACGCACAGTTGTACACACATGGACAGCGGTGAAGCATCCGTTCAAATTATTCCAATCAGAAAGAACAGCAAAACAGTCTTCCTTCACTAATGGATAAACAAGATCACTCTGCTGTGCTTTCTATCCCTTATTATTTCTGTGTGTGTGTATTCATGCCTGTGAGTGAATATCACAAAACAACAGTAATCAATCTTTTACTCGGGGGGAAACAAATGGTCGATTTCCTATATTGCATTTTTGTGTGAATAAAAAACATTGTGCACTAAACCAAAACAACAACAACAACAACAACAACAAAAGCGGTTGCTTTTCATTTAATATCATTACCGTGCAGTTATAATGCAAGGAAAGAAGAACAGGGTGTTTTTTGAATAACAACACCCAGGCCTGAAATGGAATTATCACCTTTACTGTGGAGTTTTTTTTCCTCTACTGCTGCTGAATTAGTGTTAAATATTTGAGTCGTTGTCTTGTACAAAAGGGCATTTAATATGCTCGAAACAAAGTGATGACACTGGTAAATGACGTGCAGCTGACTGTTCCCATGTTTGACTGACAGGCCGCCTGAACGACAAGCTGTCTTTTTGATTGACTGCCTGGATGACCATCCAACCGGAAAGCGAGCAGACTCACTTCTGACTGACAGATTAACCGACGGATATGCTAACTTGACTGACCGACTACCCGGCCGCACACATGGAGCTGATAGGCAGATGTCACTTGAGTCTGTGGGTGGCCTGGGTGGGTGGTCGAGAGGAGAGTTTTGAAATGTGGGTTCATGGCTAATGCAGTGCCGCTGAAATCAGGAGGGACGACGGAGCAGGAGGAGGAGGAAGAGGTAGAAAACTGTTTTCCTATGAAAACAACAATGCCTCCTGAATTTGGGTGTTTGTTTCGGACTAAGGCATCCTGGGCAGGCAGAGAGCTAAAATAACCTCTGGCTGTCAGCATGGCACTCTAAGTCTTAGGGGGATGCCAGCAGGCACAAGTGTAATGTGTGTGCATGTCGACCTGTTCTTCTTATTCCTTCACTTGGACTTCCAGGCATGCATACACGTTTCTGTGATTGTTACTGTGCAACTGGTTTGTAGCTCTTTTAACAGCATGTCCCAGAGCAGCTCCCTTTGAACGGCAACGGCTCCTTTGTGTTTAAAATAGTCGGGCATTTGTAATACAGGCAAACTGGCCTCAGACGGCCCTGACTGACGGTTTGATAGCCAGACCAGTTTGGCATGTGTAAAAATAGCACGTCTTCCTGTGATACCTGCAGCATGGTTGCGCCGAGCCAGCTAAATCTTTGCAAGTGCACCTCAGGTGTACTGGGAATCAAAATTGCATTCTGTTTTACTGGAAGAGGTGGGCAGAGGTGTCAACTTGCCTCATCTCCAGTAAATTGGAGAAAGAGTACATGTCAAGCTATTTTAACCCAGTGTTGCCATGCATGGTGACATTGAGGGGGATGTGGGTCAGGTTGTCATGTGCACCCAGGAAATCACTGGAGGCTCAAACAGTCCGTGGCGAAATGTGCAAAAAGGCAGAACTGACTGGTCGCCAAAAGGGTTTGAGGAAAAAAAGGCAAAGTGCATATGTCAACACTATTAACACAACAAGGAAATCTAAAAAAAGTAATCAATGCCTCACGTTGTGACTACCTTAATCATTTAGTTGAAATTTCAACGTATGTATTATGTGTTCTGTTGGCATTGTAATGTCACACACATAAACAACTGTATACATACACAGCTGCAGAGGCTTATTATGACAGTGAAAACGGTCTTTTTTGTGCATACGTGTTTTTTTTTTCTTTTTTTAAATCATTAAATAGAACAGAAAAGAGTGATAGGGAATTAAGGTAAAAACATGCATCGAAATACCATGAGCTGGCCTTGAGCCCAGGGCGTATTTAAAGGAACAACTCGGAAGAGTATATATGTATATATGTATATATATATATATATGTATATATATATATATATATATATATATATATATATATACATATACATGTATATATGTGTATATATATATATATATATATATATATATATATATACACATATATATGTACATATATATATATATATATATATATGTATGTAAAGAAGTGCATTGCATGGTGATACAACAGTTCCATATCCGTGCATACTTTATATACGCCACGCTTGAATGGATATAGAAAATCTTGCAATTGAACTGGGTGAATGCAAATCCCAGTCTCAGGGCTGCTGTCCCATCCCTTACTCTGTCCACAGGGAACTAATACAAACACACACACACACACACACACACACACATAAAAAAAAGCAATGAAATAGTTTTGGGATTCTTTGTAAGAGCACAAAAAAAATGCAGCAGAGAGAAAGAGTTTATATTTGTTATACATCCATTTAACTTCAACGAGCAATATTGGCTGCAATTTGTTGCTATTCTGTTTCATTGTGAAGACTTAATGAAAACCATCCATCTCCTTTGAAGCATTTCCCTGATCGCTGTTGTAAACTATAGATTCCCATGGCAGCTAATTTCAGAGGTTCTCTCTAAAACAAAGGGGTAATAGTTATATATATATATATAGTTATATATATAACTATTACCCCTTTTTTTTAGAGAGAACCTGTAGAGAGAACCTAAATATATATATATATAACTATATATGCACGACATGATGTATTCTGTATAAGGGGAATATTACTTATAATAAGAGAGGAGAGCATCACGTTCGTTCATAAAGTTAATGTCATTGAGGCAATCAAGAGTTTCTCTTTACATCCTTTAGGCTGCTCCCATATGGTAAGAGAGTGACTTTCACAACTCACACATCTTACTTCATCTTTCTGTAATGGCTCTCTAGGAGCAACGCTGTGCTGATGATAATCTTGCCAGATGGTGTAAGTGGTAAAACAGGAGAGGCAGCTTTTTTCCCTTCATTTAACAATCATTTTCTCAACAGGGAATGTAGATTTAGACTGGGAATCTAGGCAGAAATGTGCACAGTAAATGATAACTGCGATGTGAGCCATTTCTCCCTGTTGCGTTTATATATATATATGCTTCTTTAAAATCTGATGACAAAAAAAAAAAAAGAGTGTTATCGAGTGAAGACAATGCTTTGATTTATTCCTGTTGAGTCTCATGTGATTTGACTTCATGGTGAGTCAATAAACATCCATCCAACACCAAACCCGTTTGTATGCAACCCGGCTTAGTCAGACCACTGATGATTTTTTCAGTTGAAAGCAAGCCTGTCTGACAGCCGGCTACAGAAAATGAACATCTGTCTCAAGAAAAAACAACCTCTGGATGAGCAGATTATTTAAGAGGTCTTCATAAATGATCCCATCACATTTAGATCCATAAAAATGCTAGCGGCACAGATACATGTTCACCACAGAGTTCACAATATCTGACTGGGACACTGGTATGAAAAATAAAAGAAAACGAAAAGTCTACACTTAATTAACAGCATTTTATGAGTCAAAAGGAGAATATTATGTCAGTTGCTTGCATTATTCTTGCAATGTGCACAGTGACGAGAATGTTCACCCTGTTATTCTAGAATTGTGCAGGTTTTTGGTGGTTGTCAAGTTTGTGTAAATAGCCTACTCATAAAAATATCATGAGGTCACATGCTAACAGCATCTGTTCCACTGCATTATTCCTGCATATGAAAAGGTAATAACTCAGTTTGTTACCATGGAAATACCGTACGCCATGGCAACTCACATTGCTCACAAATGGCAGCCAGGTACCTTTTTTGTCACCGTCTCAGGGAATAGAGCTTTAAAAGACAGTATATTCTACATCAGTAAAAAAAAAAAAGAAGAAGAACTTATATAAATATTTTACTCAACAAAACCAAGGCATGGAGTAAAATAAGGATTAGAATAGAAGGGATTCATAAACATTCACTGAGAGGAAAGTCTGACAGTGAAAGGTGAAAGTCGACTGAAACACTCTGCCACTTGTTTCTCTATACTTTACCTTACTAAACCACTCTCTCTAACCCCGCCCCCCCTCCCAAATAGAAATCAGTCACTAAGCTTCCCAGGGACAACCTCATTAGAAGAGCAGAGCAGACAAGCAGACTTCCATCTGTCCCGCACTCTAGTCGTTTAATGAGCTTTTACTCGTACATGCTTCACCAGTCACAACACACGACTACATTCTTCATTTAGAGCAACGCCATTAACAGAAGACCCTCGGCGTACAGTTCATACTTGTACAAAAGATGCGTGTCCGTGTCCAGTATGGCATGGTACCTAAGTATCACCATATGGTGTAAACGTGTCTCTGACACGAGTGCAAACTTGGCAGCTGTATAGGACAGTCACTTATTCCTTTGGAGTGTGTTGAAGCCAGTCACTGTGTGTAAATTGGATTTGTCGACCAGGACTAGGGATCACATTACTCCTATTTTAGCAGTAGGGCAGTAAATTTGCCCATCTGGTGTAGAACCCATTCTGGCGTCACTTCGGGCTATTTCTCAGTCACTGAAATAACAGCTCAGACAATATTTTAGACACAGGATTCTACTGTCATACTGTATACTTCATGCAAACTAACCTATGCATGCCAAAAACAATGAGCCTTGTTTAAAAGTGAGACTATAAATCCTCTGTTTCTAATTGCATGTACTTAATATACACTCAATTAGGTGCAAGTAACAAGCGTATAGTCTTCTGCCGTTGAAGCCCATCCCAGCATAAATTGTAAGCGGTTATTTGAGCCAACGTTGTCTTTATATGATCTTGAAACAGTCTGGTCATTCTCCTCTGACCTCTGGCATCGACGAGGCATTGTTGGTCAGAGAACTGCTGCATGCTGGATATTTCCCTCTTTTTTTAAGACCATTCTCTGTGAGTGTGTGAGATGGATGTGTGTGAAAATTCCAGTCGATCAGCAGTTTCTGAAATAGTCATATCAGGTAATCTGGCACCAACAACCATGTCACGTTCCAAGTCACTTAAATCCCCTTTTCACCCCTTTCTGATGCTTGCTTTGAAGTCCAGCAGGGCAACCTCACCGTGTATACATGCAAGGAGTTGCTGCCATGTGACATTTGAACAGTTGAATCTAAGAAAGTAGCAGATGAGCTGTAGGTCGGCACAGCGAGGTTTCTCCTTAATTATCTAGACCTGTTGCTATATGTGTGTGCAGCACAATTGGGCAGCCCGACCTCATATGGTGCTTTTCCATTATATAATTCCATTACAGTTCCAGTTCCATTATACTGTTCACCAAATGTCCTTCTCTTTTTAACTGATCTGCAGCTCGGCAATGTTCAGTTTCATTCTTGTGTCAGACGTCGTGACGACACTATCGGACCAATCAGTGGCCAGCGGTCTGTTGACCCAGTATCGACTCAGCTCACTTAGAACCCTGCCAGAGCAGGTACCAAAAGAAACACCAGGTACTATCCCTAAATGTAAAAGCAAAAAAGTTGAGCCGAGTAGTGCCAGAACTGTATAATGGAAACGCGGCAATAGTTTTACCTGCATGCCACATACCTGCAAGTGGCATGCGATGCACTTCTCTCTTTCACACAAGAACTTCTCTTTCCCGCTCTGGTCCTGTCACTCAAACTCTGCTGGAACTTAGAGCAAACCACATGCAAGCATGCCCCCCGCGACTGCCATAGACTAAATTTATTCAGCATTCAGAAGACTTTCAGAGACTATTTATCAGACAGATATTAGTAATCACAGACTTCAATTGTGTTTTAAAAAGGCGTGCGACAGCGATGGATGCACAGCGGTTCCGTGTGCATTTCACAAAAACATAAACTTGTGATGAAGAAAAAAAAAGAAAAGAAAAAGATTTTGCTGACCTTGTCCTTCACCAAGGCCACTTTACTCTCAGCTTCTGATGATCTTCAATCACCACTTGCCATAACTGCCACTGCTGTTATTGACCAAAAACACCTCTCTTCTCGTCCCCGCTGGTCTCTCCCTTGCTCCAGCAGCACATCGCGGCCTCACCCCAAATGATTGAAGCCGCTCAGCCATGCAAGCATTAAAGCGAAATAGGCAGGTGAGAAATGCATGAAATAAGTATACGTATGGAAATTGCTCAGGTGTTTATGTTTCAGCGAGCAAAGGAGACGGTGCCAGGACACGAGGCACGGATCCTAGCAGCATCACGTCGGGCGGTGGAAATGGCATGAAATACAGTCTATTTCACAGGCTGCTGGGTGGAGTTGGGGCCCGAATGGCACAGACCAACTCTTAACTCACTCTCATTAAATGGTGCCGTTTGCGACGGAGCACAAGGTGATGAACCCGGGCTCAATATCACTACAAAATGAAACAGGTGCATCTATCACGGGCGGCCACCGTGGGTCTACTTTAGCCTTGCCGATGCTTGCTGGAATTCATGGTGTGCCTGCGTGTGTGTGTGTGTGTGTGTGTGTGTGTGTGTGTGTGCCAATACTTGTGCATTAGCAGAATAAGTGTGCAACTGCATGTGCAAGGATGCATGAGTGCTAACACAGATGCCTGTATTCTGCTGACACTTCTCCAGGAAACTTTTTTTTTTTTTCCCCACAGGTTAAATCTGCCACTGAAGCAACCAGGAAAGTAGGACCAGAGCGTTGTTATCAGGTTTGCACAGCCCTGTACTTTATCTCACACCAGTACAGTATGTGACGAGGTGCGGCGTTGGTAAATACTTTAAAATGCAGTGTGTCGCTCTCACTTGCCACTGCTTCGCGAGTCTTTACCCCAAATACATACAGAGGAGACAGTCAGCAGTGGCAGCGATGCATTAAAATGAAACCAACATCCTTTTCACAACAAGTACAATGTGTGAACTTAATTGAATTCAATCGTGTACAATTAAACTAAACTGAAAGATAGGGTGACATCAGTTTACTTTCATTTGGATCATTTTACAGAGCCACTAAGCTCTGGGATAATGGAGACATATCTCTGTGAATAAAACATCTTCTCTCTCGTCATTGTCATGGTACAATTTCTGAATTGTAAAGGAAAAAAAAAATAAATGAAACAAAACAAACTCAGCTCTTGTGAAAAGACGTAGTATGTTTTACTTCATACCGGATCTACTTTGCAGCTGATGCGGTCCATCTTTTCAATTGTTTGCACGACTCTGAGAATGCTTTAACCGTCCACTTGACTTCTTGGTTTGGTCACCTGGACTGAAGGATTAGGGATAAGCTGGTCCCAATATTTGGCAATGCCAGCAGAATCACTTGGATCACCATGAGATTAAGCTGAGCGAGCGGTTTACTTACAGGAGGACGGGCGATAAAGCCTAACGCTACCTGAAGAGAAGTTCTTGTCTTTATTTTCTCTGTCTGAGATGCGGAAACCTGTCTACAAGGTGTCCCTGCAAAGCCAAAACTCAACATAATCATGTCATCATTATCTGTTACTGTATCTGTATCTGTACGTTGTTTTTAGTTTTTCTTTCCTAAATATTGATTACTACATACTGATACATAAGAGTAGATACGTCACATTAATGATTGTGATGTATCGGATCTTAAAGCGTGACTTGTGGAAAGAAACAAAGTCGTGCCATTGCTCCAGTGTGAATAAAAGTGCCCAGTCAGTATGGAGCAGTCTCTGCCTGTGTGAACTCAAGTCATGGTTAAAGCATGACTATATTGATTAGGCATGATAGCAGCCTATTGGGCCAGTAAGGCCCCACTCAGGACCAGCCAGTCAGTATCAATACTTTAGTGTGAGAAGTGGAAACATTTCATATCAGGCCCACAGAGGAAATGAAGTGTGGAGGTGTTGCCTCTCTTCTTTGGTGAAATATGAATTTAACTTTAAATGAAATCAGGGACCGAGAGAAGGAATTTATTGGTTTGCAAATTACTTTTTGTATTGGTGTTTCCGGAGACATCCTTGCACATCTCTCTCTCCCTCTCTCACACACACACACACACACAGCTGCCGACACAAGACACACACAAACAATACAATTTAAATGTTTATAACCCCACAAGGGAAACTCAGTTCCCACACATTGTTTAAAAAATGAATTCCCACATCATTACGCTGAATACAGTTAATATATAACACACACACGTTTGTGCAGCATTCGTAGTGAGGACCCTCATAGATCAAATGCATTCCCTAGGCCCTTACCCTAACATTAACCATTACAACCCTTATCCGATCCCTAACCTAAACCCAATTCTAACCCTAAGACTAAAAACACTTTAAATGTGTGAAGACCAGCCAAAAATGTCCTCACTTTCCCAAAATGTCCTCACTCCCCTGTCCTTTATACATGCATTTGGTCCTCACAAAGCTACACATACAAGAACACACAGCTATAATTTTAGGGACTCTGCATTGACTTCCATTAATTTGGCCCTAAACCCAATCGCAATTTAAATATTAGCTCTAAACATCCTCAGAAATGAGGTCCTGCATTGTTAGGAAACAAGTTATGGTCCTCCTAACACACACAAGAATACACACACACCATCCATCCAACCTGAAACACATGCTGCCCTTGGGTTACTCTGCTTACTATATTAATTTTCATGATATACAGTATATGGGACATTCCTTTGTATGTGTCCACACTTTGTCAGTGTAATTGTCACTTGCAGAGAGACAGATATATACATCCGTCAGGCCGGATTCTGTGCATCAGCCAGAGAGCCCTTGACACCTTCAATTCAGAGTGAAGTATGGTATACACGGTGGCCGAATGGCTTCTCTGCCTTCTATGCTCAAGGTGCATTTGATTCATATGCTTACATGCATCCAAGGGGATTAAAACAGTCCAGCAAGGACAAAAGCATTGTGTGTGGCTTGAGTTTAAATCAAAGACACCCCCTCAAGTATAACGTTGCACACATACCAGTTTTAGATGAGCTACAAAAATGACCTTATATCAGGCCTAGTCCACACATACGCTGGTATTTTTCATACACAGCTGTCAAGCTTTGTCGGCCAATCAGAAGTTTAACAACAAGTTCAGCTAGTAAGTAAGTAAGTACATTTTACTTATGTAGCAGCTTTCACAGATATAAAATCACAAAGTGCTTCACAATAAAAATATAATAAAATAATAAAATAATAAAAACAACCAAAGTACTAAACCTAATACACTGCATAAAACATAAACACAGACAATCTTTTAAAACCCTCGCTCGACTAAAAGCTTGTTTATAAAGCCAGGTCTTCAGCTGCTTTTTAAAAGAGTGGACACATGTTACGCAGCACAATCTTAAGTGGTAAAGCATTCCAAAGACTAGGCGCTACTACCTGGTCTCCTCTAGTTGTGTACTTTGACAGTGGAACCACTAATAGCCTCTGATCTGCTGACCAGAGATTACGTCTCGGTGCAGAAGAACAGCAATGTATGAAGGAGTCTTCACAAGGACTTAAAAATGTGTTCTAAAATGAACTGGTAACCAGTGAAGGGACGCTAAAATAGGGGAGGATATGTGGAGTTAAAAGTCTAGCTGCCACATTCTGGACAGTCTGCCGACGATCAAACCCCTTCTTATTAAAACAAGTAAAAAGACTACTGCTATAGTCGAGGCGAGACGAGATAAAAGCATGCAGGATCATTTCTAATTCAGCCTTTGACACAAACGATCTGAGGTTGGTAATGTTACGATATGCTGCTTGATCAGCAGGAGTTTACCGGTCACCAAGGTTTCTGTCTCGTTTAGTTGTAGATAATTGTCATTTAAACACTGCTCGACGCCAGTCAGTCAAACAGTTGATTAAGGATGAAAGTTTATGGAACTCGGTGGATTTGAAAGAGCAGTACATCTGAATGTCATCCGCATAGAGATGATATGAGACAACTACTGTCTAATGATCTGTCGCAAGGGGAGGAGGTATAATAGGAACAGTATAGGCCCCAGGACAGAACCCTGTTCATCAACATCCCACTGGAATACACAGTTCACATAACACATGGAAAAGATGACTCACAGTCCTGCCAGTACACTGACATCCTCTCACTTTTCCATGTTGCTTTTAGTTGCAGCTGTTTTTTTCTTCCGGGTGGGGTCCATGCGACACAAGTGCAATGAATCAGTGAAAGCAACGTTATGGCCAATAACAACCAATAGGGAAATTCATGCATATATCTGCATCATCATTTCCAGCCATACTTAAATCCCCAGCCACGGTGTTTTCAAACAAAAAACAGAGCCCAAACCTTTTTAAAAAAACAAACAAGGAAAAATGGTTGTGTGGATTTCGTCTTACACGTGGTAAAACTGATATGAGAAGTGAGCCAAACTAAGCCTAGATCCTGACTATGTAAATGTAAACGTCCATATCTTTACACCAATAATGGTGGTGGTTTGTTGGGAAAAAAAAAAGAAAAAAAGGTCATCTTTAACACATAAGAAAATGAACCAAGAATCAGCAAGAGTGATGACAGATAGGAGATAAACATCGATATATATATATATTTTTTTTTTGCCAAAGTTTCAAGTTGGGTGGAACTTCATTAATTTTTATTTTTGTAGGTTAGGTACCAGAACAACCTATAAACAGAGTCTATAAAGATTATTACAACTGCATATAACAAGTGTTTTATGCCATCGCCCATGGTCAGGCTGACTCTTGAGGCGCTCCTTCGCCTCCGCTTTCTGAAGTGCAGTAGCCTTTATTTACTCGACAGCTCCTGAGAGACTCTGATACTGTGATAAAGAAAGGGAGAGAAAAAACACCAGCCCCTCAGTTGCCTCTAGGGTCTAAAAACCTGTCTTCTGTGGATGCATCAAGTCAGTCCGTGTGTGTGTTTATGTGTCCGAGCCAAAGGGTGACTGTGTTTACCTGACGCTCCTAAGAGCACACATATACTTAAGGCCAGTGAAAAGGTGTCCTGATGAACAGACAACACAGAGACACCATTAAACTACTCTCCGCTATGATTCCCTCCCTGTGTGATAACTCTTTTACCATCTCCTCCTCTCGGCCTCCAACCCTTCCATCTCATCCATAATACATGAAGCGCACTAGGGATGTAGATGCAAAATCCACGGCTGGTGACTTGAGGGGAGGGGGAAATAGGTGTATGGTCATCCCTTCCCTGTGATGTGAATATCATTTCCCTTTCCATTACGTGGGTGTCTTACATGTTGTTAAGACAAACTGAATAGTAAACAGTAAATAGATGAGAGGTCAGGTCAGATTTCTCTGCTGTGGTTGGTTTGACGATGAGTGTGTATTAAAGTGTATTTGCTTACACTAAAGATGAAGAAGACATAGCATGGGAGGGCCTGGACAGCACATTTGAAAAATGATCATGTATACATGTATTTCATGACATTTCTATTTGATAAACATCCATGTGGGCATAGCAAAGTCAGAGCAGTATATCTGGCAAAAGCCTCTCGAGCAGTAAGTAGGTAAAGTATCTTGCTCAAGGCGACGTCAGGATAGCTTAACACTGACAGCAACCCTCTGGCTATGAAGCGTCTTCCCAGTAGGCTGTCCGGCAGTAACACTCCAACACTTGAGCCCAAACCTATTCCCTTTTTTTTTTAATTATTTTTAATGATTATTATGTATTGAAAGGACACTTTTTTTTAATTCCTGGATCCAACCATTGCCTCTATACTGGAGGTGGGTTCACACTGAATGCCTGTACGGCGTCTGCGTCACACATCATCCGGTTAACATGTCAACACTAGAGCGCCAAAATGAGACAGATGTCCCAGGAAACAGAAATATACAATACGGGTCATCTACAGACAGTATTTCCGCGAGGTGCATGCATTTCACAGCAAAAACATTCTCACTTTTACCAACGCTTCTTTTTTTGCTCTTTCACCTAAGTTTCAAAGACTGTCGCAAACACAATATAATCTTTTCCCTTTTCCCCAAGTAAAAAAGCACTCCAGGGTTTCAGTTCCCCGAATCCATTCACTTAAAGCTTTTTTTCTGAAATATTGGCAGGCCTTGAGAGATGTGCGGCTTCATGCGGAGGAGTTCTGGCATTTAATTGGGCACGGGAGCATTTAGAGTATTTAAAAGAATAGTTGTATGTGTTTCAAAGGCAAAAGCAGAAGCTTTGCAGCAGCCACACTCTCCACTTGAACGCGAACAAACAAAAGACACAGCAGATAAGAGTTGCAGCATCACACACATCAAGTGTGGACCCAGCCTCACCTCTAACTATCCTGGACATCGCTTTGCTGCCATTTACAGTGATGCCTCACTGCGCGCGCTATGAAGGCAAATTTCTAATCGATATGCCTTTCTGTTGACAATTAAAGCGCCACGTCGAAACTTTGAGGATTTTCACACTTCTCTCGACAGCTTGCCGAGTCCTCGATCCGTCCTGTCTCGCATCAAGATGAAGAAACACAAAAACACAGCCCCATTAATGTCAAAAATAATTACTCACACTAACTTTCATGTAGCCTCATCAGTCAACTACTGGGAAATAATTAATTCCATCTGTCCGCTATCGAAAGTGGTTTACATATTTGATATGCTGGCTTTAGGAGTGGAGCTGAGGCCCAGGAGAGAGTCAGGCTTGACAAGCCCCAGCTCCACATGGCTGCATTTAATTAGGAGGGATGCTGGAGAGGATGTGGGGGAGGTACTTATGTTAACTGATTTCCCTCTTTAATCAGAGCTAATCTCCAGTAATTTTCACAGCACAATGCCGACTCATTCATGAAGTCAAATTAATAGGTGAGGAATATAGTGCCGGATGGCTTGGCCTGGCATCATACGACGCTGGCCTCCAATCTATTCCTGCCTCTTTTCTTCGGAATTATTTTCCTTGCACTTCCTTTGGTTGGGAAATTTCAGCACAAGAAATGAAGAGAAAAAGAGAGTCCATGTGTGCGTGATGAAAAGACGCAACAGGGATGAGTGTATGGAAGTGAAAAAGAAACTATTTACCGCTGTCACTGGTCTTGGATATTGCTTTGTACGATATAATTATAGGAGTATAAGTGGAGGATAAGTCCTTAAGTCTTTGTCCTGGAAAAACGCTTGTAGCACCCTCACGCAATAAGATAATGATTTGAAATGCATCTTTTATTTTCAGTCACTTTTGTGTGTGAGGCAGAGAAAAAAAGATGCCAAAAGAAGGATCTTTGAGAAAAGGGGGATTTTTATGATGATGACATGACTTTTATCATCTCAGGCCAGGAGGGTAGGAAATGCATGCAGCTGTTCAAACACAGAAAAACAATCAGTCATGGTAAGCCGAGGCTCCAGTCACTGTCCGCTGTTTTGATCCACGTTTGTCTGAGTGGCTCAAAAAAAATATTCCTGTTTCTGGACCTACAAATACTGTTTGAAATGTTGAATATTTTACAAGACACAAAGAGAAAGACAAAATCTGAATGTTGACTGGGACAAAATGTGGGCTAGTAAAAGTCAGAGACTGATGAAGTATGTAGCCATCTGCTGGTTTATTACTCGGGGCTCTGCCAGGTTATATGAAGCAGACGGTTGAAACATTTGGTGGGACAGGTAACAGTGTGCACATGTGCACATTTGCATTTGCAAGTCTGTGTGTGTGTGTGTGTGGACACATATCTGCGTCACATGAGCAAAGTTGTCTTTCAGACATATTTCCAATAGTCTATGACCTTCATCTTTACTTTATAGCACAAACTCATATTCAGTATATGTACTGTAACAGTTCTAATAGGGGCTGAAAAAGACAGCACAGGTTTTTCACAGTGTGTTTGCATGGCGCATTGACACATCATCAACTCCAGCATTGCCAAGCTTCCCTGGACCCACCTGAGAGCGGACAACACGGCTGCCAGCAGGGACAGAAGGAAAAAAAAAGATTTCAGCTACTTAACAAATGGCTCCCCGAATTATTTATTTTACATCTGGAAAGCGATGTATGTGACATTCATCTCTCACACCAAAGTCCATAGAGAATAGCAGCTACAGCTATTTGCCTATGTTTCTACATTTTTCGGTGTGAATCTAATGAATAGTTTTCATTTCTAAGGTTTAAAAGTGTGTTTTAAAAACCTGGTTGATATGTTTGTCAATCCAGGACATTTATTTGTGATAAATCTCCCCTCAAAATGATGAAATCAGAAACAACTTAGATTTATTAGCTTGATTACCAATAAAATACTCATTGCTAATACAATTTGGTCACAAAACGCAAAGCAGGGCTCAGTACAATATTATTGATCGACACATCCGTGTTAGGGGTCTGAGATAAGGTTTCAAATACAACGTCTTGTATTGTTGTACGAGTTCTTTTACTGATGGAAAATCAAATTGCCAGAAAGTCTGTATGTCCATTGACAGCTGCTTTAGGCCAGACCATCATGTTTCAACCACCACTGACGGATTACCATGACTCACTGTATTGATTTTTGACATGCGGATGATTCTTAATGGCTCTGTGAACTCTTGACCTTTCTGTTCAGTCCAATGCCAGATTGTAACGACAAATATTACCATTGAATACCTAGAACTCCTTGAACCCATTTGCTGTTTTAAAGGGAGTTCAATAGTGATTTAGTACGTGCAGTACTACTTGCACGAAAGGGAAGGGAAAAAGGACAATGATGAAAATTGGAGCAGTAGATTCTGAGATATGTCTTTTAGTCCCCAGTCTTCGACGGAAGTGAAAAAAAGCTGCTTCACACAACTCCCATGATACAATTTTATATTTTTTTAGACCTACCCTGCCCATAAAAGGTATTAATTTGAAAATGTATTAGAGGATAAACCCCTTGAGATGCACTACTTTATTTTCAAGGGAGCCTCTATGTCCTCATCTTTCAAACTCCATGTGCCAATTTCATGTTTTATGCAGGCTTTCTATTTGAAATCATGGTTGAAGCTTTGATTTATCATTGTAGTCTGCTCAGATCAACTGACGTTAGAACTCAATCACGTCCCAGCACTCGTTTTAAAATGTTAGCTGAAATACTATTAAAAAAAAATAATGAATTAATACGACTTAATAGAAAAGCACAATTATGTATGTTCCTTGAGCACGGAGGTAACCCTGCCTTTATATATGCTTTCTTACTGTACATTGGTGAGTTATGTGTTGTTCATCTGTCTTACAACATAACATTATTTGCCCAGACTGCATTAAGACACATCTCCCACAGCAACTGTGTTGGAACATGCAGGCACATGTTCCTGTTCAGGAACCGACATGTTTGTACACATTTTCAATATCAGATAATAATGTGTGCGAGAACTGTCATTACAAACTTGATGAATTCAGGTTTATTTTTAGCAGCACAATCCACATAGGAAACGTGTTCTTGGTGTTTACAGCCATACTTCAACTGTATGAAGCTGGCTTGCTTTACATGGACTTGGAAGTGTGGGAATGTCGCCATAGTGAAACAAAAACAGATCCACTGAGAAACACAGGGATGATATGGAGGCTTAAAACTCATTTGACAATAGTTTGAATGTATTTAAAAGTTAGGCACTACTGCTCTCAACCTGTAACATTGCGGGTTTTTATGGAGAGGATCAGCAAAACCTTGGTTTATTTTTCCTAAACCTACCCAGGTGCCTTTTGTGTGTAAAGATTAGTTGCTGTGTCCAAGACTAAACACATTCATAAGCACAAAATGGTTTATCATTCCCTCAGACTGTCAAAAGCACCATAGGGGGTGAAATTCTATTATGTTTAATATTAGAGACATGCCAAATAACTCATATCATTTTGCTTCGGAACGTCTCATCATAAATGAGAATTCAGGTTAGTGTCGGAAATTCATTTTTATGTTGAGCACTAATAATAAAAGAAAAGCTGGGGTATGTTTGGAGGGGGAATGAGACTATTTGCTTTAGACACGCAATAGAAAATGACTTTTGTTCTTATTGTTGTTTACACTACAGTGCCGCTCTGATCTCACACATCATGCCATGACTGAATGAATAAATACGTATGTAATGCAATATCCACACACTGTGTGCCAGTCTGTGTATGTGCCTGTGTTTACTGAAGGTCAGCTATGCTCCCCAATCCTCACAAATCCCCCTGGCACTTCTCACACACTCCAGCCAAAACACCATTAGACGCATTCACAGACATGGTGAGACCAGCTACACATTTCTCCCTCTCCTTACTGACCAGACTGTATCTAACAACACAACAGGCCTTAATCCTTCTACCTGTGACTTTCTACAAACAGGATTAGTCCCAGTTTCTCCACCAAATTCTCCCTCAAATACCGGTAAATCCAAGGTTTCTGGCTCATCGAGGGGGCCACGGCCCTTACTCTCTGTTTCATGTCCTGAATACACTGCTGCCCTTATCTAAATGAAAAGCCGTACTCTGGATGTGAAGCACTTCCATCCCTCACTCTCACCCTCTTCGGCATGCTGCTGTGTAGACAGAGAAGCAGAGCTGAATACATCTATGACAAGGGGGGGCGAGCGTACCCGGCAAGAAACATGCTAATCATGTGCTTTTCCCACATACCTACAGACGTACATTAACAGTCACAGACACACAGCATATTATAAAACAAAATGGTGAAATATGGCATCTATAATGCAGCAATGGGCGCACACCACAGAATGACAATCAGTAAACATCGACTTGAATGTCTGAACATCCGTAATGTGATTTAATACGGGAGAGAGATGGATGGAGCGTCGGGGAACACTGACGATGATTTACTTATCTGGCTGAACAAGCAATGCATCTAAATACTGTGAGTTAACGCATTTGCAATTTATGAGCGGGATAGTCAGCACAGCTGGACATATTAATGAAAACAGGTGTATTTCCAGGAGGAGAGCTCCAAAGGACAGCGCCATACTTTGTCCAAACTGCTGGGCTGATGCAGCACATTTGGCGTATTTTGATGAGTAATTATTACGATTTGGTAGAATGGGAAATGTTGATCCACGATGTTGACTTTTCCTTTTTACCTTCTTTCTTTCTTCCTTTCAGTACTTTCATTTTTGCCTTGTCATGTCTACGTCTTTAATCCCTTCCCTTTCTCCTCACCCCTTTGTCTCCACTGTAATTTAGAGCGGAGCCATTCGCGGAAAAACCTTTTGTAATTGTCACCGAACAAAAGAGATAGGTGCAAATGGGAGAAATTTACAGAAGTCCTTTGCGTGTGCCTAAGAAAAGGTCATGGGCATTTCCTCTCATTAACAAGAAGTGACACTGCCTTTAACTCAATCTGATAGGCAAGGGAAATTACAGCAGCAGTGTGGAGAAAGAGCTTCTAATCTATCTCACTTTCCCCAAGTTCTGTACTCTGACCACTGGTTTTGAGGAGATAAGCACTTTCAACACTTTTAAGAATCCCTTAGTCACATCAGAGAGTGAGTTGAAGGGACTATTCAGATGGATGACACTCCAAGCTTGTAGCTGTCCACTGGGTTTATTAGCTCTCTCCCTTAAGTGAAAAGAGATTTTTTGAGAGGGAGTGCATTTGAGGGGATTTGAAGTGATAGCGTGTGACACAACAAGCCTCAAACACTTCACTGGGTTTTTCTTAAAACTGTCCCCTGATCTGAAGGAGACATCAGCGATATAAAGAAGATATGTGCCTACATATGTGTATAAGTGTCTGTGTGGCTTTGAATGTGCGTGTGTGTGTGTGAGAGAGAGCGTTTCTGTCTGTCGTTGCATGTGCATGGAGTCTAACAGCAGGCAGCACTGATTATACGGCCTCCATGAGCTAAAATTGCTCCGTGATTCACAGGCAGTGACAGCAATCTCTATTTCAAACTCCGAGACTTGTTTTGAGCAGCATATGAATATTCAGTGGGAGCCAGGGGTTTGCTCAGAGTATGCAAATACGAGTTCACAGTTGCTCTTTAGCTATATGCTTGTGCAAACTTAGATTCACATTATGTATCATCACTGCTAAATGGTCCTAGAGGGCATGTTTTTGCTGTGCATTAAGAGGTTTGAGGTAGGTCCCTTACCTGCAGAGAGGAACGGGAGTGATGCCGATCATTTCGATGGATGACGAAGGCAACAGCGTTCCCAGGAGGCCACATAAGAAAGAAGACAGAGGAAAGCTTGGTTAGCCGACATTATAATTGTCTGTGTGCGTAGACTGGAGACCAAAAACAGGTTTTTGTCCGTTTGTGAAACCAAGAGATTTACGATTTTTTTGTAACCGGAAGTTCACCGATGTCCCCACTCACACTGTCAATCACACTGGTGTCCACTCACATGTGTGCATCTACTTTCATCTAAATGGGAACGTAATTTCCAGACTTGACAACATGTTCTTTTAAAGAACAACCACAACTAGCACTTGAGACTGTTCAATCCTCAGGAAAAATGTTTATTAGAAGTATAGTGAAGAGCAGGTTTATTTTACCAAAGACTTCCACAGAAATCGAGTTCTTTTTGCAAGCAGCGGAGTTGCACTCTTACTGTGGCTTTCTTACTACCATGACTCGCACTTTCAAAGACTACATCCATTGTTATATAAATTCTATGTGTGTGAGGATTCTATATTACCAGATGTATGAAAGTCCTAGTATCCGTGACAAAAAAGATGGTATTATACTGGTGATGACACATTAATCAATGCAATTTGTCTTCCTATTCAGAAACTGGTATCATTTTCTGAAGACATGGAAATCTCAAGAAAGATGCGAGTTGTTACAAATTATATGTTACATTACTTTACAGCAGCAAATAAATAAAGCCAATAATTATATAGTGTTTTTTTTTAGCTCAGAATAATCAGCATCACTATCAGCACCACCTCAATTCCAATCATCATAACCTAACAAGACACCATTATCAATATTGATAGCAGTTTCCCTGCCACTGTAATCATCATCAATCTCAAATTCATTGTAGAATAAAGAAAAACACCCTTATATCAGTCGTGCAGCAGCAGCACCAGAAAAAAAAGAATACATTACGCTGAGAAAAGTTCTTCATATACTTCAAACTTGTATTCAGGAAATTCAATGGTTTTTTTTTCCCTTATTCAAGAAGAGTCAGGATGGTTGTGAATAAATGTGCCTGTGTGAGTATACACACACACACACAGAGCCAGAATGACACACTATAATAAAGTTTTCATAGCATCGTATAAATATATAAGGGTAAGATTTACTTGCTGGCAGATACTTCATCCATGAACTACTTCTAGAGGTGATAGAAGCTATTTCACACCTTTTGCAGTAAAGCCATTTTTAAGATACTACCAAAATTCCGTTGGCGGGGGGGGGGGAGTTATAGCAATTCCCATGACCTGAACTTTATGGGACGGGGCTACCTCATGATGAACAGCCCAGCATATGGAGACGGTTCTATTTCCTGTCCAGGTTGGAGCACAAATCCCTGTCTAGTCTGTTCTGGTGATGGGTGTAACCTTTCAACTTCCTCCACATCTCATCACAGCTCCCGCTGGGGCCTTATGAAGGCATAGGCTGCTGTTATAAATGGCAGCCTTGCTATCTGTGCTGCCGCGAGTAAATCCATGTTTCACATGGAAAGGTCTATGACAGACCTCTGCTCTTCCAGGGGCTGGTTTTGAGTTGTGGAACGGGCACTAACTCGCTACTATGGGGGTAAAATGGCAGACTATCGATTGAGAAGATAGAGGACTTAAAAGCCAGAGCACAGTCGTCCTTGGGCAAGGTCGTCGCCCTTCCTTCAGCCATTAAGAGCAACATCCACAGCGAGACAAGATACTCACATACTATGACACATGTACACAGGTGCAAAAGTACAACAACCCGGTGCACAAACACACACATCAGCCGCATGATGAGGAATCACAGTTGCTGCCACCCTAGGCTTTTTCCGATAACCGTCTCTTTCAATGATAACAACATAAACTGGCAAGATGGGAATCTTCATGACAACACATAATTAATCTGGTTCCTCTGAGTTATAAGTATAATGGGGAAAATGGCTTGGAGATTGCAAGTAAAAATAACTGGTAATTTGTTCTAAAAGCACCTGCAGTTTCAGTGGCGAAAATAATTAATTATGTCACTAATATTCGTGGCAAGAAGTCAGCCAGCACAGGTAAGAATAAATGGCAATAAACAATAAAGACTCGCTGGGCAGCTGAAATGGGTTAAGACTGCATTCTTCTAATGTGTGACTCGTATGGATGCACATGAGTATTCAAATATGCTGACATGTCCTAACAAAACTGAACAGGCCAATGTGTTTCAATAAGACAAGTCTTGCCGCGGGGCTCTGTGCAAATAATGAACTACTTTAAAATCAGGTCATGGTAAAATTAAACACACAGACCAGACAACAACAAAAGAATAATAAATGTCTCATCATGGGAAGGTGAATGCATTACCTCACTCACTTCACAAAATAGGGTCTCAGGACCATGAGTGAGTTGTGAAAAGGTTACTTCCTCTGACATATTGAATAGGGAAGGTTAATGAGCAGACTGGAGAGTAGCTGTGCCACATACCCGGCATTTAATTAACACTGCATTTATATTGAGAGGTAATGGACATCTGGTACTTCCCTTACAGTTAAAGGTCCCCGTTTGTGATAATTATAGGCAGATTTGATATTGAGCTTTAAAGGAAACGCTTGCCTTTTGATGTGTATAGTATACTCATGCAGGACATGACGAAGCAGATGTGAGAACATTTATTCTGGACTTTCAAAATAATACCACTTTTCCCGATATTGTTTGTTCAGCGGTTGTTGGTGTCAAATGTCTTTGAGGACAATGAAGGGTTTCTCGAAAGTAGTACTTTTACACCTGGCATTAGAATGTGTTTCCTGTAATCAGATAGCAACCGGATAGCTCTTCACCGCATGCAATTACACCTGGTATTAACATGCGTCTCCACTGTTTACATCAAGATCCGACTGCTATTTCATCACGGTCATTCCCCCTGGCGTCACTTCCCCCTCTGTGCGCTGCCATATCAACAACAACAAAAACTTTAGCAGCACTAGAAGTCGTGCTATTGTATGGAGTCCTTTGCTTTTGCTTTTTGAAGCAGGGGAAGAAATCGTCTTTTACAAGACAGATGGAAGAAGAGGAGACTGTGCGGTTTTGTCGCAGCTGTCACGTAAGTTACTGTTAGCTAACGTATATCCGATCTGCTCAGTTGTTGTGGGTGGATCGGATGGATGGAACTTCTGTTCAATCTGGTCACAATGTGTCTCTGACCGCCTCCCAAAGTGCTTTAACAATCCATCCTTGTGTTCTGATCACAGGAAATGCATTTTAATGCCAGGTGTAAAGGGAGCCTTTGAGAAAACTGTGTAGTGCTTTGCGCTCACCACTATACAGCATCATACTTTTGCCGTACTGAAATAACTGAATACAGCAAAAGCTGTCAAGTCTGTGTCCTCTCAAATTGCAAAAACTACAAAACTAATATCTACTTTTTCCTGTCACAGAGTTGCAAAAGGATTTGACCAAAGTTCTCTTGTTTCTTTCATCATTGGCAATGATGTGCATAGGTATGGTCGGTCCCAGCAGGGATTAAATGTCATTCCATTCAAAATCACTTTATAAGAACTGCTTCAACTGGTTATGTGTTCTTGTGAACCACCTGCCTAACCTTCATCTCAGTATCATAGCGTTTCAATTTGGACCCGGGGATTGCAAAGGCTTTTTTATCTGCAGGCTGTCTTAGATGGTCGTTGCAGATTCCACCTTTTTCTGTACCAAGTGAATCAAGGTCTGTGCAGAAATGAGTCCAGAATGAAACAATGTTGGAGGGAACCTGCTGTGGTTTGAGGTTTGGGGGCAATGCTCTTAAGCTGTCGCACGCTGCTAGGATTGAAGGAATGCACTTTCTGCAGAGGATTGCCTCTGGCTGAGTATAAAAATGATCCATATTCCAGTCACATAAGATTTCAGAAATCACCAATTTTTAGGTTGGCTTTAGTTTGCATTCAGAACCACAGCCGTGGTACCTGACCTATAGTGTTTCATTTAAGCTAGGCTCTGCCCTATCTCTGTGTTTTGATTTCTATCAGAGAGCGTCCCTTCTGGGTGAAAGCTGGCTGACAATAGGTGTTTGTATTCTGTCTACAGTATGTGTGCTTGATTCACTCATTGATTGTTTGTGGTGTTTTGTCCAACAGTCCAAGGGGGATGACAAGTGTTCAAATTGCACATTTCATTCAACATAGAACAGCGATGCAGAGTGATCCGCAACCAACACCAGTGCAAAAGCTCACAAACGCACCACACGCAAGCACACACTTTCCCAATCAATCTGTCTGACAACCTCTACTGGGCATTATTGGAGAGGGGAAAAAAAAGGGCGAGAAAATCAATACACCAGTGGCCACCCTGAAATAGCTGCTGCTCTATCGTCTTATGTTGTTTCCACACATGCAGTGCTGCTGTTTGCTGGAACGTATCAGAGGGAAATATGGGAAGGATGTAGGGAAGAAGACTTCTGGATTTCGGATGGGATGAATTTGTGGGTCATTCACTAAATTTGTGAAATATCGAATTGCATACGACTGAACTGCTGGGGAATATGATATTACACAAGAATAGAAATGAGCCATCCTCCACAGAGCACTGCTCCCGGGCTTGAAAGAAAGCAAATGGGAGGCGTGAAGTGAGTAATTACTGCATGCAGTCCACTTACAGCCAAACGCCCACTTTAAGATGGTCTCAAGCCATGTCCCATTTGTTAAGTGTAGTTTTCACATTGATGCCAGAATGGTGGGCACAGGAAGAACATTGTAGAGGCATGGGGAGGCACTGTCTTCAGACTGCCCGTCCGATTTTTAGCCATCTGTTTTACTATTTATATTAATAACAAAAGCATGTTGTAGGTGTGACAGTGTTTGATACACTCAGCAAGACGTCATGGAAAAAATCAAGTGTTTAATATGTTTGGGACTAACACAACACACAGTTGTGTTAATAGCGACGGCGTGTGCTGACCGTCTCGCAGCAGGGCGGCGAAAAGTAATCAAGTCCTACTTTGATTTCTACTTTGAAGTCTCACGTGAACATGATTTGAATCAATTCTGCATTTTTTGTTCACAGGCTCCCATCAAGCTGTCTCTGCCATTAAGATTGCTAAAGCTGTATGAATATATAGTTTCCAGTTATCATTAAAACTCAATGGGTGTTTAGTGTGTCCATCAAATGGTGGCCTACATTAAGTAGACTCAGTCATGATGTGAATATCAAGGGCTCATTCCATGGCAACTGTACACACATACATTCAGTATAATTATTTTATATTCAATTTATGCTAAATCTGACATAGTGGACTGTGTTACTGACATTGTCCTAAAATCATAAAGTGTAGAATATGGCTGCTGGTCAACACATGCACACCTACATACAATAATAACAAAAGCAAAACATTTTTTTTTTCCCATAGATTTTTAGAAAGAATTGCTCTTTTGTACGATGACTATGGAATTAAATTGAAACTTACTGATTGCCTTTTAACAATAAGATCAACATACAAATGAGCCGCAAGGTTTTGATAACTGATGAATTATTTAAATTACTCACCAAGTAAATGCCAAATAATTCCCAGTTTCACTTTTAAAAATGTTTGCCTCGGGTCTTGCAACTGTGCAATTTGGTGTCTAGGAGGTCTTGGAAAGAAAAAAAAAACGGAATTCTTGCGATGACAGAGAGCGGGGAAGTTTGGGGAGTCAAGCCTGGATGAGCATGACAAGAGGCTCCATCGCAAAGGTCATGACTGGACATGTTGATTGGTTCTCCCACACACCAGCCCTCATCACCTCTCCTCCCTCCTTATCTCGTCAGTATGTGACTTAGGGCCTCTTCAGATCCTCCCCTTACTGACCTTTTATTCGAATCATATTGTGAATGTGCATCGCTGACTGACAGAAGGAACAACCAATAAAAAGACACTTGAGGTTTAGTGCGTGTGTGTGTGTGTGTGTGTTAGTGTATTTGTTACCTCTTTAGGACATTTTCTGGCATAAAAACTGACCTAATGAGGCACAACCTCATTTCTGTTTAGTTTAGGGCTCGGATTTTGATTGTGGTTAGGGGTAGACATTAACTGGTTTGGGATAACACTTTGTTTAGGTTGCCCAAATGGAGTGGAAGTCATGCAGTGTCCTAAAAAAACAGCAGGATATACCTCTGTGTGTGTGTGTGTGTGTGTTCGTTCCTCAGGAGGATGCTGTGGGAGTGATGAAGAAAGTGAGGAAATGAAAAAAGTTCATGGAGTGTTATCTCTCGTCGTGCACTGAGAGGTAAGCTGAGTAGAGAGGTGGAAGATTAAAGAAGAGGTCTACATGGACACTGGGAATCCACAGATCGAGTCCGTGGGGGTCTGCAGGACCTCAGAGACAGAGGAAAAGTGAGATGAAGAAATTAAATGAGTGAAGGAGAGCCTGTACAAACTGGCTTATCGGCTAGCTTTCCCCTGGAGAGGTAAAGAAAAGGTAGGAAGGAGGTGGGAGAGAACGACAAAGAAGAGGAGGATGAGTCAAGAAGTAGAGGGGAGGCGGAGAATTGCGAGCAAGATGAGTGAAGCAAAAGAGAATATAGGGAGTGGACTAAAAACAGCAGTAAACGGAAAGGAAGAGTGTGGGAGACACATGAGATAATTACTTGGTGTGAAGTTAAGATAAAAGGAAATATAGAAAGTATAAAATAAAAGAGAAGCGAGTAAAATGAGACTAATCAAATATGGAGGTTTGCTGCAGAAAGCCAAATAAATGAGGCAGGGACACCAGCCTCTCTGACACTATCTACTATCACCTCACCTCTCTTTAATAAAACATGGGCTTGCAGCGATCGATACACACAGCACACATGCAGGTATGCACAGTCACATGCAGGCAAACACTGCTTGAAATTCTAAACCATTACTCGTAAAAGCCCAAAGTAAAATGTAGCAAAATAAAGTTTTCTATCCACCCATCATCCCCTCTGTCACTGGTTGTCTTTCATTCAAAAAGACAAAAAAAAACCAAACAACACCCTTTCAATTGCAGTTTACGCGATGAGCCGATATCACTGAAATGCAGGTGATCTACGCATTCAGGTGGACCCACAACGCGATTCTGGGTGTTCAGGAACCCATTTATAAGCTGTTATTGGAGTTTGTCTTGCACCATGTAGCGCGCTTTCACCTATCCTCCTACACACAGGCACCAGAATGAAAGCAAAGTGGGATTTGAATAGCACAAACATTTTGTGGAGGGAGAGCTTTGCTTTGAAATCATCGCAATGAATAGAGCAAGAAGACACGGCAGAAACAAAATAGATGTATTTATCTGTAAAAACTGCATTTTTATCCGTAAATGTAAACTATATGATTGATTTAAATTTTACAAAGTTAAATAAGCTCAGATTTGAGCCTCTTCTTCACACCGGGTGTCCCCTTCACTGAGAAATGCATCTACTGTGTATTACACTACAGTCTTGGTGAGCACGACATATAAACACCTTGTTTTTTATTGTGTGATCTAATACCAAAACTGTCGTACACAGTGAACTAAGTCGCACTCTGGAGCATCAGCCATTGTCTCCGCTGTGACAGGAGCTCAAGGGAAGCCGGGACAAAAATGAAAGTGACATGTTTATATTGAAGAGAAGTATTTGTTTTGATTAATTAAGTGCTTCGGAGTCGTTGGGTGTTTCGTTGTGCAATGTTGATGTTGCAGTTTATTTTTCAGACTAACCATGGCTTATGGGCAGCATTATTTTGCGGTTATTCAACATGTAAATATTATGAGCTCATGGAAAATATTAAGAGATATTTGTTACACTGGCTACATGCTTCTTGCGCCAACAGGCTCTTTGTGGATTATATCATGCTAAAGTCTTTATTGATTTTGCTACATCAATAAATACAAAAACATAAATGAGAGCATCATAGCAATAAATTGGATGCCTTTTTTATGGAATAATCTAATCTCTTTTTGGGATGCTATTAAAGGAAACCTCTGCACACATTTAAGAACACAAAGTCCTCCAACCTCAGTCCAGTCCAAGACAGAAAACAATTTTCTTTATGTAACCACACAACACAGTTAAGTGCCTCTAATTAAACGTATTACAGCAGCCCTAAATTAGTTTAGAACGGTCACACCCTGAGCGCCCGTTTGTATTATTTAAGATACTTAGTCAAGTCTAATGTTCTCTATACTGAACTTGAACTCAAACAGATTCACAGCCCAAGTCGTTTGTGCAAGTCTCTGTAGAGATAACCCCAATTACAGCTTCAAACAATCACTCACACACACATTCATGCAGCTATTCTTCTTAGAACACCACATTGGTAAATGGTCTGTATTTATATAGCGCTTTTCTAGTCTTTATAACCACTCAAAGCTGCTTTACACTACAGTTTTTGTCGTTCACCCGTCAGCAGTGTTAAGTGTCTTGCCCAAGGACACATCAGGTATCGAACACACACCCTTCAAGTTGAAAGACGACTCAATCTACCACTGAGCTACCGTCACCCCTAAAACGAGATTGACCACAATTCAAATCTCAAACTCCTAAATTGAACCAGTTCCTCCGAAATTAGGTTCTTCATCATCATTAGGACCCGGGTTTAGTCTCCATGGAGACTACTGGTCCTGGTCCTGACAAGGTCAGTGTTTATGCCATGCAAAGAGGTAACAACATCATGTGAGATATACTCCTGAACTGAGGAGTCAGCAAAAAGAGAGCGAGAGAGAGAGAGGACGTGTCCGTTTAAATGAAAGTGAGGTCAAATGTCAAGAGTACAGGGAACTGCTGATGATGACACAGGAAACTTGAACTCAAACATAACCCTTGTCCTGTGTTCTCCCCTCGTCTTTCGTTCCTTTTTTCTATTTCAGTGTGCGTCAACATATACCGTACTTCAGACTTAATCATTCTCCCTCACAGTCTCTCTCTCTCTCTAGCTTACACTTCACCGTAATATCAGTCCCAGTATTCAAACCACCCCCTCCGCCTTCCGACCTGCACTGAGAAAAGCAACCTCTGCTTTTCAACAGACAAACACATTCTCCCAGTTGTCTGAGTGTGAGGATGTGTGACAACTTGGTGAAGAAGAGACGTGTCCTCCAACTCATTGAGAGCAGATCTGAGTATGTCAAGGTATCTGAGTCGTGGCACAAGAAAAAAAAAAAAAGTTCAGTTAAACTTCAGTCCAGTTATATAGCAACAGAGAGGGTTTTCAAAAGTCCAAGGATTATCGGGATGTGGTTTCTGCAGAGGGTTGAAGCAGCTGTAAAGTAAGCCACGGATCAACTCTTTATGTTTCTCTCTTTCTCTCGCTCGCTCGCTCTGTGTGTGTGTGTGTGTGTGCATGTCTTCAGTAAGCTGTCTTTGTGAGGACATTTTGGCTGCTCCACACAACTTTAACAGACTTAGGGTTCAGGATAAGGGTAAGGGGTAAGGGGCTAGTGAAAGCGCTACGTCTTTGAGTGTCCACACAAAGACTGCAAAACCAGCGTGTGTGTGTGTGTGTCACTTCGCCAACCTTTAATTAGAAATAACTTTATTGCTCATAGCTCCCTTGAGGCTGTGATCAATCTCTGGTTGGCCAGTACTAGTTTGTCAGGAAGCACCCGCAGGCCTCTGGGTGGCAGCAGCAAAGGATGGTGTTTTGCCACCTCAGAAACTGCCTCTGCCTTTAATCCTATTATGCAATTAACACATTGCTTCAAAGATCAAGGACCACAGAACACCAGAAAATGGGAGCAAAAAAAAAAAAACAAATGCAGCGTTTGAATTACTCAGCCACAGGAAAAAAACAAAACAAAAACACACCACTCTCAGAGACACAAACAACCATTTACACTCACATTCACACCTACGGTCAATTAAGAGTCAGCAATTATCCTGACTCCAATCTGTGGTGGGAGGAAGCTGTAATACCCAGAGAAAACCCACACAAACACTTACGCATGGGGACAACATTCAGCCTTCACACAGACATGGGACTCAAACCAGGAACCTTGTTACTGTGGAGTCTACTGTTGAACTTAATCAATGTCTTTGTTGTGTGTGATATGAGAGTTTTGTCAACAATATTACGATTCATTTTGTGATTATTGAGGACAAGAGCGCAAATTGTGATGATGACAAATTGAACAAAGGTCTGTATGATTGTCTTAGTGCTGTCCAAGAAAATGCACAGATGACTGATCTCTTTTTAAAGGTATGTAACTTAAATATGCAAAATGTAAACCTCAAAAAAATGCAAAGAGATTATAGGATACTGTTTAAAAACGTAACAACCGGGATTAAAGTGTAAAGCAAACAAATCCTGTACGCTCACTAATGTTTTTATTGAATTAAATTGCAGCGTTTTGCTGTTATGCAAATGCACAGGCTTTGGTATCGGATAAATATATCCAATACTGTTATGTGACCAATTATACTGTGCAATACGTGCAATATAACACGCATCGTAGTGATCTGTGCAAGAAAACCATCCCTGCACCTCCTCTGAGCTATAGTCTCGTCCTTGAAGAAATCTGGGTAGACTTTCACCAATCACAGGGCAGGTCAGAGTTCAGTTCAACTGGCAAACACTTCTATTGGCTACTCTACAGCAGCACATGTGTGCCATCTGTAGAATGAAAGCTACTGCTGATGCTGCAAAGAAACCTACAAGAGGGAAGCGTTTAAAAGGCAGTATAACTGAGGACAACAAACGCAATAAAACATGTCAATATTGGCAGAGTTTCAGCGATTGTTATGAATATGACAGTAGTAGTAATATATACAGTTGATTTTTAACAAGCTGTGAATGAACAATCAACTGCGTTTCCTGTCATCCTGGCGACTACAAGTTCATTACAAACTTCATACACATGCTGTAAATGTATTTAACACGACATGCAGCACTGTGCCATGTCAGTCATGTGATTTTGTTGTTGGGGAAATCTCAATTTTAAATACGTCAGTCATGGCCTCCGTGCTCGCCTGACAGCAGCAGGTAGACTGAGTGCGCCTTGTGTCGGTTACCTGTTCATTCCAGCGTACAGTGAGAGCATAGTAGAGAGTGTTGTCACATACAGGAAACCTCAGTCAGTCCGCCGGTCAGAGCACTGGAGTCACTCGACAACACACACGCACACACATACAGTATATAGAGGCATTCCTGTGGTTTCTGCAGCTTGTGCCAGGCCACTAAAGGAACAGTGTCGGTGCAACAGTGTCATATCGTTAACCCTGTGAAGTCTTCATAGCAAGAGGAGTGTTTTACTGCTGCTTGTTTCACTTCATTATGAAATAAAAGGTTTATGAAAATGTGAATACAAATGCAGGTGGATACAGGGGATTCTTTTTTAAATTTAGTTTAGTTACTTTAAAATGCATTCCTTGCACTGACTATTACCATATTCTTGTCATTACTAGTGGTGTTTGCCTTGAAGCTGTCCAGATGCTCTCTTTAAGAAACTTTTGCTGTTTGGCCAAAGGGCAGGGCATCTCACTGAGCCGCCAACCTGCAATGGGGATTGTCAATGATTATTATGAAGGCTGCACTTGAATGCCGATGACCACACACACACACACACACACTAACCCAGAGACACAACACTGAGTGGCACTAAGAGTCGGAGGGGGAATTTTTCTTTGTGCTGCAGTTCTTTAAAATGGCTGTTAATCCTCTGCCTCTTTACCTGTCACTACTCTGTCTAGGGCCAAAACAAAAGATTCTGCTGCCCTCCTTCTCTGCAGCTCTTTCATGGCGTCTTTCCAGACTGGACAGGTGCTCATTAAGTAACAGGAAAAAAAGCGTTCTGCAGGTTTAAGATAAGTTTTTTTTGGGTTTTTTTTTAGAATTGTTTGGAAAGCTAGCTGAAAAGAGCCAGTCTGAAATTTGTTTGGGATATTTGAAAATACAAACAAACACAAATGTCCTGTGTCACCTGTGTGGGTCCCGCCCCAGTGTTTGTGAACCCCTGCAACCTGGAAATGAGGGCGTGTGAGTATTTAAATGAAGTAGAAATAATAGTGAAGCGTGTGTGTGTTTGGTACCGTGGACCTGCAGCACGGCCGACGCCTCCGTCTTCCCCACGCTGTTCTCTGACGTGCACGTGTACGTCCCCTCGTCCTCCTCCTTCACACGCAACAAACGCAGACTGTTACTGTTCCTGATCTCAAACCTGCCGGAGAAGACAGGTGGACAGGTGGACAGAAGAAAATCAAAGTCACATCAGTCGGGACTGTGTCCTCCGTGTCACCTGAGACGATAAAAGAACTCAGAGATTTGGTCAGATTCTGATTTTCATCTTATCCATTTGTGAAATGATGAATCATTGCCTCACCACTGCATCAATGTAAGGCAGAAAATGTAATAACTTTATTAAAAAAGTTTAATAAAGGTAATTAAGATAAAAAAAGAGCAGTGTTTGCTGTGTGTGATTTTATTTTCATGTGTTCATCAAAAGTTTCTGCAGCTCAAAAACTCAATTTAACACCTTTTTCATGTGTTCGATGGTCCAAACTGACAAAATATGAAAAGTGTTTCTTCACTGAATTCATAGATGATATTTTTAAAGTTATAAAATATAAACATAGGTTTATTTTGTTAAAAGATCATAAAGTGATTGATTTTATGTAAAGTTGGTGAAACCCAGGGAGTGGCAGCGTGTGTCCACCAGGGGGCGACAAAAATACATCAGACAAACACATACACTGAAAAAAAGAAAACCATTTCAACTGTCGACAACAAAATAAATTAAGCTAAGAGGATTGACCTTTTAACCCATTATTTGACAGTCATTCTGTTGGGGAATGTACTGAATAGCTCACTATTTGGCAGTCAGTCTGTTGCATTTATATAGTAGCTCATTATTTGGCAGTCATTTCTTGGTGGATATATAGAATAGCTCACTATTTGGCAGTCAGTCCGTCTGTGGATATAGCGAACAGCTCACTATTTGGCAGTCATTCAGTTAGTGGATGTATAGAAAAGCTCACTATTTGGCAGTTAGTCTGATGGTGGGTAAAAAGAAGAGTTCATTACTCGGCAGTCATTCTCTTCTCCCTTTAGGGGGCGCCACAGTAGATCATTTGCCGCCATCTTGTCATCACCCTTGTGTCCTCTTCTGTTACACCAACTGTCCTTATATCCTCATGTCCTCATGGACGTCCTCTGCACATGACCACAACCATCTCAACCTTCACTCTTTCACTTCATCTCCAAACCCTGAGCTGTCCCTGGATTACATGCTCATGTCTAATCCTGTCCATCCTGGTCATTCCCCAACTAAATCTCAGCATCTTCATCTCTGCCACTCAGACATCATGTGACTCACTGTGTGTGTGTGTGTATGTGTGTGTGTGAGACGCTCACCTCCCGCGGGGAAGTTCTCCTTCCTCCCTACGCCATCGCACAGTGGGAGCAGGATCTCCATGGACCTCACACAGGAAGTCTACCGTCTCCTCCTCCATCACCACCTGGTTCACCGGCCTTCGCACCAACACGGGTCGCTCTGTTTTAAAGGACGGGGACATTTTCACACACGTGTGTCCAACTCATGACGAGACACAGACAGAGGACAGAAGACTGACCGTAGACCACCAGCTCTGCAGGATCACTGTCCCTCTCTCCAACCATGTTTGTCCCCACACACACAAACATGCCAGCGTCGCTCTTCCTGGTCTGAGAGATCATCAGTTTGCCGCTGCGCATCTGACAAACACAGCAGACAAGAGAACGTAACAGTCAGGAATGATAAAGATGCAGATTAACATCTGTAAATGTATCCTATAGAAACATATTTACTGACACGATGATAAATGTGCAGATTAACATCTGTAAATGTATCCTATAGAAACATATCTACTGACGCGATGATAAATGTGCAGATTAACATCTGTAAATGTATCCTATAAAACATATCTACTGTAGCGATGATAAATGTACGGGTATGTAAATGTATCATATAAACACATATCTACTGACGCGATGATAAATGTGCAGATTAACATCTGTAAATGTATCCTATAGAAACATATCTACTGACACGATGATAAATGTGCAGATTAACATCTGTAAATGTATCCTATAGAAACATATTTACTGACACGATGATAAATGTGCGGGTAACATCTGTAAATGTATCCTATAAAACATATCTACCTTGATATTAATGTACAGATTAGCACGGCTCTGTAAAATGTATCCTATAAAGAAACATATCTACTGTAGGTGATGCGAATTAACATCTGTAAATGTATCCTATAGAAACATATCTACTGGCGATGATAAATGATATTACTAGCATGTAAATGTATCCTAGAAACATATCTATGACGCGATGATAAATGTGCAGATTGGCATCTGTAAGTGTATCCTCCGCGAAACATATCTACTGGCGTGGTAGTATTGCGAGGAATTTAAAATACAACAAATGTATCCTATAAACATATCTACTGGCGATGATAATGTACGAATTAACATCTGTAAATGTATCCGGCAGGATGTATTTGGCGCGGTATTAAATGTGCAGATTAACATCTGAAAATGTATCCTATAAAACATATCTACTTTAACCAGTAGTAAATGTGCAGATTAGCATGCTTGATACATATATAAGAGCATATACCGTAGCGGGCGGTAGTAGCGCAGATTAACATCATGTAAATGTATCCTATAGAAACATCTACTGACAGGTATTAAATGTGCAGATTAGCATCTTATAAATGTATCCTATAGAAACATATCTACTGACCGCGATGATAAAGTATTGCTGGAATTAACATCACCGTATGCTTATCCTATAAAACATATCTACTGACACGATAATAAATATGCAGATTAACGTAAAATGTATCTATGCGGCTATATCTACTGACACGATGATAAATGTGCAGATTAACATCTGTAAATGTATCCTATAGAAACATATCTACTGACACGATGATAAATGTGCAGATTAACATCTGAAAATGTATCCTATAGAAACATATTTACTAACACGATGATACAAACAGAAGATGTAACACAGACAGCGAGTCATATGTTTACAGTGTAACCTTGTAAAGGACATTCATGTGAATTTCAATGAAGGAATTAAAAATAAAATTATGGCACTGTTATGAATCATTCATGTTTACATATTTCATGTTTAGAACAGAGATGAAATCTTTCCGTCATAATCTGCATTCACAAAGAAACTGTAATCAAATTCATTTTCATTCCTTTTTCACAGTTTTCTACATTTGAAGGATTTTAAACATCAGAGGAGAGAGAAACACAAATGAATCGTGAATAAAGAAAAACAGTGTGTTCACATTCAAGTCTTTGTAGAACAGTGTGTCCATAAAAAGACGTTCAGTAGAAAGAATAGAATTATTAACCCTTGTTTCAGCTTAAACTCTGTTCGATAATAAACGACCAGGTTCTGTTGAAACATGACAAACGATTATTTTCAGACACACGTTCTTCCAGAGCAGATCAGCTCAAAATAAACCACAGAAATTCTGTGTCACACATGCGTGAGCAGTGAGTAAAAACCATCACTATAGGAAATATATCTACACTATATCTATCTTTCTATATCTACTATAGAAAAATAATCCAAAAACAGGATTTGATCGTTACATTCAGGGACACTTTTCATTCTTTGTCTTTGGATAATTCTGTCATGTCTGTTCATGTGTTCATACATACTAATGCATGAATTTTTGTCCAGATTGTGTCTTTGCCTTTGATCTTGTTATTTCCAGCTCAGATTAAAACAGGTGTCACACTCAGACCCTTAAGTACACAAATGTCCCAGTGGAACTCTTTCAAAATATAATTTTTAATCTCACTTTCATTCATTAAAATTAAAATGCATGTTTTATGTTTAAACATGGATTATTATTATTATTATTGTTCTTATTATTATTATTATTATTGTTATTATTATTATTAATAATATTATTATTATTGTTATATGCCATATTTGGCATATGGAGAAAAATCACACTATTTCCACTAGATGTCACTGTCACGTTGCTGCTAGTCATTAGTATAGCAAATTCAAATTATACATGAAAAATGTTGTCGAATCCTAATAAAGAATCTTGTTTTTTAGATTCCTTCTGAACGAAACATGGAGAACAAAATAAAATAATAAAAGAGAACTCTATAAATATATTAAACTGATTATTACACTACATAATAATATTTGTAACAAGTGCACAAACACAAGCTGATGGAATCTCACCTTTATGTCTAAAATAAATCAAATTCATTGTATTTTAATTATACCAAATTATGGCAAACATTAAATTAAATTGAAGACCTTTATCACACATAATGTGGATTATAATGATTTAGCTGTGGAAACCTGAGTCTCCAGTAATAATGTCACAAATTTATAGTTTAATATTTACTCAATGCTTTGTGTGTGTGTGTGTGTGTGTGTGTGTGTGTGTGTGTGTGTGTGTGTGTGTGCGCGCATGCTGCATGTGTAAAACCCACAGTCATGCGTTCATCTCTGCTGCTGACTCGGACGTTGTTGCGTTTCCAGTAGACGCTGGGTTCAGGATGACCACGTGGAGGAACACAGTCGAGGACGGCAGGTTCTCCTGCAGCCACCACCACGTCACTGGGCGCCTGGCGGAAATCATCTCTCAGAGCTGAGACACAAAAACACAAAGAAATGGAATTAACGTCCAGACGTTTGGTCGATCTGATGTTTTTCAAACAAAGAGTGGAAATCAGAGCCACAGATCAATGATCCTCAGCTGCAGCTTCAGCAGGGACAGACACACGTTTGTCCTCCTGAGTGATCCCCTGTCTTGCTTTATTTATTCATTTATAATTTTTGAAGTCTATCACAGTGTTCGCATGAACGCTCGCCTCCATGGCAACGTCCTCGTTAGATGGTGCAGTGGTCTGGGTGTTTTCAGGGCGCGTGTCCTGCTCTGCTGTCTCTGCTGTCAGAGCAGATGAATAATGCAAGTCTTCTCCGTCCGACATGGAGCGAACAAATAACAGCACATTCATAATTCAGCTCGTGTGTGAGAGAGAAAATGTCCTTCATGTTAATCAACGGAGTGTTGTTTTCAAATGTTCTTGTAAAAATAAATAAATACACAATTTAAATGAGTTTTATTTGAACATGAAAATGCTCAGGAACATCCCGGCCTTTGATTAGGATTTGAACTGGCAACCTTTCAATGACAAGCCCAGTTCTCTTTCACTGTTTTCTCTGTCACAGAAATCATGAATGTTACCAATGCTAAAAATCCTCAGTGCTGCTCTGAAAAACGTCTCGACCTGAGGAGAAAAACCAGCGTCTGCAGTGAGGATGAGATTTGATCATTTCCTCCAAAGGTTAAATAACTCTTACTGTATTTAACATAGATCATGTTTTTATCTCATCACTCGTCTGTTACTGACACCAGAAAATGAACCAGTGTTTAAAGTAAAACAGTTAAATATGTGTGAATAAACACAGTGTACGTGCATTTCTTTGGTTCCTTGGAAACTCAGGGTCAGTGTGTCCTCACGTCAACACAATGACAGGATGAGAGGTTTGACCCCGTGAGTCTTGACCCCGTGGAAACAGAGACTCACAGGAAACAGAGACTCACAGGAAACAAAGACTCACAGGAAACAGAGACTCACAGGAGACAGAAACAGAGACTCACAGGAAACAGAAACAGGAAACAGAGACTCAGAGGAAACAGAGACTCACAGGAAACAGAGACTGAGGAAGCAGAGACTCACAGGAACAAAAGACTCACAGGAAACAGATAGAGACTCAGAGGAGATCACAGGAAACAAAGACTCACAGGAAACAGAGACTCACAGGAGACTCACAGGAAACAGAGACTCAGAGGAAACAGAGACTCACAGAAACAGGAACTCACAGGAAACAGAGACTACAGGAAACAGACTCACAGAGAAACAGACTCACAGGAAACAGAGACTCACAGGAAACAGACTCACAGGAAACAAAGACTCACAGGAAACAGAGACTCACAGAACAGACTACACAGAGACTACAGGAAACAAAGACTCACAGGAAACAGAGACTCACAGGAAACAGAGACTCGCAGGAAACAGAGACTCACAGGAAACAGAGACTCACAGGAGACAGAGACTCACAGGAAACAAAGACTCACAGGAAACAGAGACTCACAGGAGACTCACAGGAACAAGACTACAGGAAACAAAAGACTCACAGGAAACAGACTCAAAGGAAACAAAGACTCACAGGAAACAGAGACTCACAGGAAACAAAGACTCATAGGAAACAGAGACTCACAGGAGACTCACAGGAAGAGACAGGAAACAGACTCACAAACAAAGACTCAGGAAACAGAGACTCCACAACAGGAACAAGACTCACAGGAAACAAAGACTCACAGGAAAAACAAGACTCACAGGAAACAGAGACTGAGGAAACAGAGAAACAGAAACAGAGAGAGACTCAAAGGAAACAAAGACTCACAGGAAACAGAGACTCACAGGAAACAGAGTCAATTTCTCAATACTCAAGTAAGCAAGTATGTTCTTGCTTACTTGGGAAGTATATACTTGAGAAGTACGCTGAGAGTATATACTTGCCAAGTACGGGAGTACACAAGTATGTGGTTGTTTCTCAATACTCAAGTATGCAAGTATGTATGTATTGTTCTGCTGTTTGAATGGTGGCTGGTGCCAAGTGCTGCAGCCTCATTACCACCACCTACAGTGTTGATAAATAAACATATGAAATACTTTTAATAAATGCATATATATGTTGTTATTATTTTTACATTCTAAATATTTAACTTAATTTATTAATTTATTTATATTAAAATATACAATACAAATAATACAATGTGGAAAATAGATATATTAAAGCATTGTTGAGTAGTATATATATTTGTACATGTCACATATATATGTATATGACGTGTACAAATATATACTACTCTACATATCTATTTACATAATATATTTAAATACAGCTACAATGACCGTGCGACTTATATAAATCTGACATTCAAAGTTAAAATAAAAAAAACATTAATAATATACAAACTGTCAGGTCAAAACGTTTCCATTAAAAACAAAATAACACGTCAACAACAAATCTATGGATCACACCAAGCATCTAATGACAGCGACGTCTGAGCCAGCACATCATTTCATAACACATGTTTGAATTCTAAATGACTAATTTCTCGCCTCAAATGACGTTAAAACTTTGTTTCGGGACACAGAAAATATTTATTTCAGATGTATATTTCTACTATCTGCTGCTATGCTCCCTATTCTGGGATACAAGTACGCTTCAGTCACCTGCGATGCATACTTGGTAAAAATGGGCGGAGCGAGAACACTTCCGGGTTTGAGAACCGTCCTCGCTGTTCGCTTACTTGAGAATTGGAACAGCACTTGGACTGAGGCTGATGACGTTTTCACAAGTACGGGAGTACACAAGTACGCACAAGTACGCACAAGTATGGATATTGAGAAACGGCCAGAGACTCACAGTCAGTGTTGCACCACAATCGATCAATGAAATCTCCGATAACACATTCATGAATAATTCATTCATCTTTCACTGATATGATGATGAAAGATTTCTGTCTCCTGTTCTGAAACAAAAACACTGATTTTTCTCACAAACGTCCCAAACGTCTGTGATAAATGTTTCTCAAAGGAAGATTTTAACTTCTTACTCTTTCTTTATGCAATTATGTTTATATATTTGCTACATTTCAAAACAATGAAATAAATATAAATATACTGTCCAGACTATTATATTAAAACATTACAACAGCAGATATTGACTTGAATATGACATTAAACTACAGTGTAGCGTCAACGTTTACACTAAACTTAATGAGTTAATAAAATGTTTGAGGTTCTTTGAATGCATCTCATAGCAGCTTCTCTAAGCTCAACACTCTGCATTTCACTCATTCACTCTCATGCTCTGGAGTTTGTTTTCTTACAAACTAATAATTTAAAGGCTTTTCTGGAACATTAAACCTTTTTTTCTGAATCAGAACGTTTTTGGAATATCCAACTTGAAAGTGAATTCTTTTTTACGTCTTTTATTTTCACTGAGTCTAGTATATTCATCTCCTGCCAGTGGAGGGCGCTACCTGTGTTGTGTGACGTCAGCTCTGGCTGTGTAATCCTCCTTAAATCAACTTCACTTACTCATTATTACAGCGAACAAAACTACATCGACCTCATTCATTATTCAGCAGGTTTCGTGACAGATCTGTGTCAAAATGGCCGCCGACCGAGCCTTTAATTCCACATCAGTATTCTCGTCCTGCAGCTTCATGTCCCACCAGAGACAGAGTGGGACATGAAGAGTGTCCTGCAGGTTTCAGAGGACGCTCGTCTGATTCCTCGTCAGAGAATGTTCGGACACTTTAAAACAAAGTTAGAGTGAAATAAAGTGAAAGTTACTTTTCTTTATCTCCTTTGTCGTTCTTTTCTTTGAGGTCACAGACAACAGAAGTCTTTACTGAGTCTATTTCTCATTATCCTGCAGTCAAATTTCAATTATTCACATTATTCACAGTCAGACAGTGTAACACTGAGCATCATCATGGATCCACGACAGAGACTAAAACACACTCATTTATGTCATTGACCAGCGATTGTATTTAAATCTATTTACATCCATAACATGACTGCGATAATTCATCAATTAAATTAAACACCACCTGTTTTGGTAATCGATTTAAACTGTTCTACTGTTTTTTATTTAATAATTCAAAGCAGTTTTTCGAGTAAATAATTGACAAATGAATCAGTGATGAAAGTAACCCTGAGGACCTGAACTGAAGTTTCTTTAATTTGTTTTTTATAGATTTTCTTAGTTTTAATTGAATATTTTATGATATATTAATCTTTATATTGTTTAATCATTTTTTAATTCTTATAAAATGATTTTGAAAAGAATTATTTTTACCTGATAATGAAGCAGGTTATGTTGCCATGGACACGGCTGTCTGTCTGTCCTGAACTCACACTGTCTGTCTGTCTGTCCTCAACCCACACTGTCTGTCTGTCTGTCCTCAGCTCACACTGTCTGTCTGTCTGTCCTCAGCTCACATTGTCTGTCTGTCCTCAACTTCACTCCTCACTCATAATAACCCGACTACATCTCCAAAATAATCTCCTACACCAGAAAGGCTGTGTGTGTGTGTGTGTGTGTGTGTGTGTGACTGCAGGAATAAATCCTCATATTTCCCTGAGGCTCAGTCTCCTCTCTCTCTCTCTCTCCTCCTCTCTCTCTCTCTGCTCCCTGTGACTAAACGACGTTCAGCACTTTCATCATTATTTCTGCAGGCAGGCACACACACACACACACACACACACACACACACAGATCAGGAGATTTAATCTGTGTAAGATTATCCATCACTTGATTTTTAAGTGACATTTCTGTGCAGAATGTGAGCCTCACGCCGTCTGTGAGTGTGTGTGTGGGATAAATGAGCAAACGTCACACAGCGATTACAGCAGAGCAGGATGATGGACATGTGACACAGAGCGTTGATTAACATCAATAAGAAGAAGAGCAGCATCTTAACATACACATTTACATCTGTAGAGAAAAGAGACAAACATAAAGAAGTAAAAGAATTAAGTTCATTAAAGTTAAAAATAAGTTGTATTTATCTTTTGTCTCTTGTACACTCTACCGTAATAATTCTATTCTTTTATTCCATATATAATATGTGTCTGCTACACTATAATTTATCAGTATCACATCTATTCTATTCTGTTCTATATTCTATTACAAATATTACATTTCAAAGTCGGCCAATTTTAACGTAATTTATTTCGCTTTTACCAACTGAAGAAACTGTGAGAACTCCTGCGTCATTCCAGCACAATGTTAGGACACGCTGTTAGCATTTTTGTTAGCATTGTTGTTAGCAGAGCATGGATTTTATTGATTTTTTTTAAACCAATTTTTACAATTCGGTTCACAGCTTAAATAGTTTTAATAATTTTATCTTAAATCAATTCATGAACAAGTTAAAATTAACAAAATGACCAAAGAAAAAAAAACTGTAGCATTGTCGCTGAACTCCATTGTAACATGTAAACATGCTAGTATGTAGCGAATTTACATCCATTGAAAAAAAAGAGAGAAAATAGTTGACAAATTAAAAAAAAATTAAGATAAACTGTTAGCATAGCCACTAGCATAGCTTACCTTTTAAAATATGATTCACAGTTTAAATTTTTTAATTTCAATTTTCATCATAGTTTATTATTTAAACTTGTTCTCTTGTATGTTTAGTTTGAATGAATGAACGTTGTTGTTGTTGTTGTAAACATTCCAGATTAAAGCAAAACATGTTAAATATCATCTATAATCCATAAACAGGTGCACCAAAAAAAAACAGTTTTTTGACAAATTTTGTCAAACAATAATAATACTTATTTTGTAATCAACTAATATTATTAAGTTTGTTGACGCTAAAGAAGCATATTGTCTTCATATAAATTGGTACATTTTCTTTCAGAACTTTCTGAAACTTACATAGTGTAGCTTTAAAGCACCTGGACACAGATCTAAAGCTTTTTCTACAATAAACTGTAATAAACTTTCTCAGCGATGTTTGTTTCATGTGCAGATTTCAGTTTGTTTCAGTGTAAAGTGAACGTTTGATTCCTTCATAATCCTTCATCAGGAACAAGACGAACATCTGGCTCTAAAGGCTTTTCAGCAACTTCTCTGTCATTCGTCCTACTTTATTCTAATCCTGCTGCACCATGTGACACTGGCAGACGGTGATGATTGTGAAACAGACACTGTCACTGATTCTCCTCCCACTCTGCTTTTATTTTAAAACACACAGTTTCTTTATTCTGGGTTTATGAACAGACTCAGTGTCAGCTGCTCATTCTCAGCTTACACCGGGAAAAAAGAGGGGAACACTGAATAATAGCTGCTGCTGCTGCTGAAAATCTGACTTAATCCTCACTGTGTGATTCTCAGTCACAGTGTTTACATGAACCCAGCGGCGAAAATCTAATTATTCTGTGACTGCAATGAAAAGCAGACTTTAAAAAAACATGTAAACATTTGAGTCCAAATGAAATATACACATATATTTACTCTATATATACATGTGTGTATATATACTGTATACACGTTTTATCCTAAAATGAGTCAAAGTGGGATTATCAGTAATCTACACTTAAAAAACAGAAGTCAAAACTGTGAGTGCCTGAGTCACTGAGGTTTACCACGTTACAGCTGAGAGGAAATAATACTATATTATTGCGATATTTCAGTCACGATATTATCACAATATTTAACTCACAATATTTAAGTAACAATATTATCAAGACATTTAAGTCACAATATTTAAGTCAAGATATTTAAATCACAATATTATCACAATATTTAACTCACAATATTTAAGTAACAATATTATCACGATATTTAAGTCACAATATTTAAGTCATGATATTTAAGTTACAATATTATCATGATATTTAAGTCACGATATTTAAGTCACAATATTTATGTCACGATATTTAAGTCACGATATTTAAGTCACGATATTAAAGTCACTATATTATCACGATATTTAAGTCACAATATAAAGTCCCACAATATTTAAGTCATGATATTTAAGTTACAAATATTAAACACATTTATATATTTAAGTCACAATATTATCACAAAATTTAACTCACGTATGATATTTAAGTCACAATATTTAAGTCAAGATATTTAAGTCACAATATTACAATATTTACGATATTTAAGTCATATTTACGATATTTAGTTCAATATTTACATGATATTTAAGTCACAATGTTATCACGATATTAAAGTCACTATATAAATTTAAGTCACAATCAGCGATATTTAAGTCACATGTCGATATTTAAGTCACAATCCGATATTATCATGATATTTAAGTCACAATATTATCACGATATTTAAGTCACGATATTTAAGTCACAATATTTATGTCACAATATTTAAGTCACGATATTAAAGTCACTATATTATCACGATATTTAAGTCACAATCCGATATTATCATGATATTAAAGTCACGATATTATCACAACATTTACTGTCACGATATTTAAGTAACGATATTTAAATCATGATATTTAAGTCACAATAATATCACGAAATTATCACAATATTTAAGTCATGATGCAACATTATCTTGACATTGTAAAATACTTTGTGAAATCTATATCATCTTATAATATTCATCATATTTAGCATATTTAGCATATTCATCATATTTAGTCCTTTTTTAAATTTTCTTAGATCTCACATTAAAAAGAAGTCATAACCTTTGATGTTTAAACACAGACGTCACTGACAGTAAATTCAGACAGTAGATTCTTTATTTCGCTCTAATGTTCAGATCCAGCTCACAGTTGTAAATGTTTCTCTTTTAATGGACATTATGTCTTTTTTCTGCTATAAAAAAGTCAGAAGCACTTTAATTATTAGAGACGTGAAGCCATTTTCACCTGATTCCTGTCCTCATGAAGCTCTAACACGTGAGTTACTGCAGTGTTGTCATAACTTTGGCTTCTGCTGCAGAGGAACAGCAGGACGACCTGAGGACACATCCCACCTTCCACTACTTTATCTACACTTTTGTTGTCCTGCACTGGTCAGTGACACACACTCAAGTCTAGACATCATTGCTGCGTCTGTGTGGAGACACTGACGGTGAAGAACGTGTGAAGAACGTGTGAAGAATGTGTGAAGAACGTGTGAAGAAAAGCTCCAGCTGCTTTGTTGTTTTTGAGGATGTTAGAAGAGTAAATCCACAGCTGAAATACTGACTGATTTAATAGGATTTAAACATGATCTGTGTTTGTTCATGTACAGTTCTTATGATTCATGTTCAGATCTTTGAACTCTTGTTCCACACAGACCCAGAGTCTGTGTGTGAATCAGCTGTGATTGTCCTCAGCTGGTGTTTCACTGTCACAGCTGAGGACAATCATCAGTGTGAAGGTTATAAAGACACCAGGAGAGCGTCCACACCTTCACTCCACTTTCTCTCGTTCTGTTTGTTGTCTTTTAAAAATGTTTGTCTTCAGATTCATGTTTAGTTTGGGTTCCAGTGCAGTTTTGTTCTGACAGATTTATCAATTGTGGGAACTTTCAGGAAACTTTCCTGCAGCTTGGGATGTTTCCTCCTATGTCACATCACTGTGTTTCTGGCGCTCAGCAAACGTTTGTTTAAAGCTCTGAACTTTAACTTTCTGTACAGACGCTCACTTTTTAAACATCACAAACAGCAAATTATTTTACATTTGTGTGTGTGGGTAATTTACAGTCACATCTGTCATTTCAATATGTAAAATATGTTTGCTAAAATGTATTTAAAACACATAAATACAAATAAAACACAACTAAAGGAGGTGAGATGCACACATGACATGGCTTTTCAGGAGTTACTCACAAATGACTTCAGTTAAATCTGCCTGTGATTTGACTTCAGAATCTCCCAAAAAAAAAGTGTATTTCAGTGGTTTAAATAAAGATGTATTTTCTCATCCTCACAGAAACAGGTTTAGTGACATCAGATTAACATGGAGCCACAGATGAAGTGACTCACTCTGTGGTTTATATACAGTAGAACAGTGTTTCTGATCATGTTATAGTAGAACCACGTGTCTGTCGTGTTTGTGAAAGTGTTGCACAGTTTTTATCTCCTCGGCGTGAAGCAGTTTCTTCTTCACCGTCAGGGTCAATAATAACGGTCCACAGGACGCGAGTTAAAGCGACGAATAAAACACTTCAACTACTCGTGAACGGGCAATAAAAACATAATGTTTTAAAGCAACAATAACAATAAAAACAATTGTTGTTCACAAGTCAAAACACACAGCTGCTGTTCCACCACTGCCACGCTGTAAAATATGGTATGTGTGTACATATATATATATGTATATGTATGTATATTATACGTGATTCACTGCAGTTAATGTTTAATGAATGTAGTTAAAAGCAGGTTTAGAATCTGAGCTCAACTCTGAGCTACTGTTACAAACATTTTTAATTTACTCCACAGTGGGAGTTTACACACACACACACACACTCCACTCTGCTAGAGCTAATTGGGTCACTGTTTACCCCACAGTCAGCACAATGAACCTCCCACAGAGGGGGAGGAGTCTCAGTGTCTGGCGAGGCGATGCGGTACAGACTCCAGCAGACAGTGAATGCACCACTGTGGCGTTTATGGTCACAACAGTCACCAAACCATTGAGCTGGTGTCACACACTGTTTACATCATGTAAACTAATCTCCATCAGTGACACAAGTACAAAAAATAAGTATTATAAGAATACAAATAAACGTTTTATGTATGTAGACATTTAGTGCTAAACAAATTTGATTTGTCACACAGATTATTGAATTATGTCAGTGTTTTAGTGTATATATATATATATACTCATAAGTTGTGGTTGTGTGTTATTGTGTCATATTTACTGTGAAGAGAATGAACCAGACTGTGTGTGTGTGTGTGTGTGTGTGTGTGTGCGCGCACGCGCAGGTCAATCCTTCACTGATACGACGTTAATCTGCAGCTCCATTAAAAAAAAAACCCAACTCTTATCTTCAACTATGTTTTATCGACTTGAGCTCAGATTTGAAAGAACAAACGACCTGATGAGTTTACAGACTTTATTTTTAATCTTATTTGCTTCATTTTCAGTTTCCTGTGTTTTTGCTTCGTCTGTTCTGTGTAAACTCGTGTGTTTTTAAAATTGCTTCATAAACACAGATATTATGGGATATTATGGGATATTAGCCTGAGCTGTTCCTCCTGGTTGCCAGAGTTAAGAGTCGTTAAGAGTCTGTCCCTGTTTGTGAAGGAGATAAAGTCAGTGAGCCATGAACACACACACACACACACACACTGTCAGCTGCAGATAAGACTAAACTGTTGTTTTGTTGTTGTTGTTGTTTTCAGCGAGAATCGTTCGACCTTGGTAATAATCTGTGGCGTCGCTTCCTCTAATCAAACCACTGACTTAATCCATTTCCTCACGTCAGAGAGCTTCAGTTCAGCCTGGAGCTGAAAAACCGGCGTGAAGAGAAGAAAGAAAATGTTGCTGCTGCAGCGACTGACGACAGAACCAGAGAAAACACTCAGAGAAGACGCAGCGCGCTGGTTTTCCTCTGAATCTGACAAGCACACGCACACACACACACACGCACACACTTTGAAAACTGACATCCAGGCCTTGTGAAAACTGGTGAAAATTTAGTCTTGTCAAAATCCAATGTAGTCAGACTTTCAATAAGTTAGAGCTTATTTCAAATAGAAAAGAAAAGTTAATTCTTCTGACCATTATATTAAAAATGTTATCCCTTTCTTTTTAAGATTTTAAAATATGTATTCCTCTCCTGCTTTCTGGGCAGTCCTTTATTTTAATACAGTGTCAAGCTTGAAACTTATGTGTTACAATAGACTGGTTTCTTCACTAAGTAGTTTGATGAATAGCTCCACTACTATCTGAAAGACTGTCTGTGGCTGCCAGTCATTCAGACAACGGAGGAGCGTTAAGAAACGACGTGTGTGAATGAGGTGTTAAAATCCCTGCTCCAGCCAGCAGGAGTGCTGCTGAGTATGGTCTTTAACACTCACACACTTCCAAGTCCCCACTTTGCTTATTATTAAGAAAATTCACCAGAGTGTCTTAGACATGATTTTAGGTTGATTTAAAGCGTGACAAACAGGGGACCTGAAAAATGTCCCCTGTTCAACATGGAGTCCCCTCTTTGTGAGTGTGTAAACGACACCAAAGTCCCCTGTTCTACTGGTAGTACACACGCACGCACACACACACACACACACACACACACACACTCCATCCTGCTCATATGAACACTGGTACATGTGTAAACACAACAGAGGAGGTTGAGCAGGAGGTCGGAGACACATTGTGACCATGACCCGATGGCCCCGCCCTGAATTACTTACTAACAATAATACATCATAGCTTTGAGGAAGTGCTGCACAAAAACAGGAAGTTGGGCCTTTAGTTAAACAAATAAAGTCTGTTCAGTGAATGTGGAAGTAAACCCGATAAAAGACAAAAATATCTGGATTAAATCAGAACTAACTGTTCTTAACTTTAGATGAATGAGTGAGTGAGTGATTCTACAGCAAATGTTTGTATTTAACCTGAAATTAAAAAACACACACACACACACACAGAGTCAGGCCTTACTGGCGACTTCCAGCGACGCGTTGCGACTCACGGCGACGCCCGCGTGGTTGCGTGCGACGCAGGTGTAAACGCCCTCGTCAGGTTTGCTGCGGCGTCCGTGGACGATGCGCAGGAAGAAGAGCGATCCTCTGGGCAGGAGCATGCGGTGCGAGCGAGGGTCGTCTTTGTCCGTCTCCACGCGCTCGCCGTCTTTAAACCACTCGATGGTCGGGGCGGGTCGACCCTCGGCCTTACAGTTGAGCGTGGCGGGTTCTCCTTTAGAGACGATTAAATCCGAGGGATCCTCCACGATGCGAGGCGCGAGGTCCTCGACGCGAGCGCGGGAACCTGAGACACGAGGACATGAATGTTAGATTTAGTCTCACAGAAGAACAAAAACAAACAAAAGAAATAAAATAAATATGAAAAACACCTCAAATATTATTGAATTATTCTGTTTTTACACCTGAAGGAGGAGATTAAAGTGAATGAAACAGATTCAACAAATAAAGGTTTAGAAATAAAACTAATGACATGATGAATGAATGAACGAGTGAATGAAGACAGAAACAAACCTTTGTCTTTTTTGAAAACAAGATAGTTTTTATTGTTTCTGCTCTGATTATAATTTTTTTTCTTTTAAAAACACGTTTAAAAAAATTTTATGCACAAAAACAAACAAAAACTTAGTCGATTTTAGTCAAAAACACATTTTTCACATTTTGTGTTCCCACTAGCCACACAGCAGGCTCCGCCCAGACAAACTCCGCCCTCACCTGCTTTTGAGCTGTATACAGGTTACCACGGCAACCATGGTAGTGGCCAAAACTATGCTAGCAGGAATAGCACTTGCAGCCAGTCATTGCGCCACCTACTGGCAACAAACAGCAACAAACACTGTTTCATGTTCATGACGCTTTCAGGGCGTGGCCTACACGTACTGTACTGTAGCGCCACAGACTGGCCATGACCCTGACATACAACCTGTTACCTTTTTGATTTGAATGTATTTTAATGCAAGTTTTTATTTTTGTGTGAATGATTCTTTATTTTTGTTTTTTTCACTGTGAAATAAATCATCTTCTGTTTCGTCTTTCATGTTTTATTTCTGGCTCTTATCTTCCCTTCTAATATAGACACGTTTCAAATGCTGATGATTTATTTCATTTTTATTATCACTACTTATTTTTGTAATTCTTCTCAGTTTATTTCATGTGCGCCACCTGCTGCTCAACAGTGTGATAAACATCGTCTTTGACTAAAGTTTGTATGAATGTGCATGAAAAGCAGGAGCTGAAGCTTTGATGATGTTTGACAGAGTAGACGCTGACAAAGGCGTTTGAAAGGCAACACACACACACACACACACACACCTGCACTGAGCAGGAAATCAGCCATGTGATTTGATAATGGGACGATTTGCGCGTCAATCAGGACGTGAGGAGGCAAAAATGGCAGAAAAGCCGACATTTAGAGAGAGGAGGAGAGAAAGATGGAGGGATGCAGCAGAGAGATAAATTAAACTCCCTCCTCCTCCTCTTCTTCCTCCTCCTCCTCCTCTCTGGGGAACCATTTTCCTCCGACTGTGAGGGAAAGACTCGCTGCTTCAGGTCTGAGCTTTCAGAGCAGGAACCAAACGTCTCTAACAATGTTACAGTAGCAAAAATGAATAATTCACAAAAAGCTGCTGCTGCTGCTGCTTTTCGTCTCGCTCACGGCTGAAATGGTCACTGTGCCACAGATTATTATTTTCAGCACATAATCCAGGCGAGCTGCTTGAGTCTTTATGTTTTTATGTTCAGAGTGAAGATGAACGCATGAAAGATAAAAGCTGATGGACGTGTAAAGAGCCACAGGATGAGATTACAGCTCAGATTAGAACATTAATGCAGGATTATCACCATCACTGAGTCGTTTAAAAATAAAGCACTTTAGTTGACTGTCAACGCACTAATCTTTATTCTCAGGAGAAATGGTTTAAAAAAAAGAAAACAACATTTCAAGTTACTTCATTTTCATGATCATTTCTCATATTTGTGATTATTCTCGTGTTATTTTATATCTATAATTTATCCATGCTGTGTGTTTATGTTTGAACAGAAAGGAAACTGTGATTCTGTGACAAAGCAGGTCTCACATTTAGATTTTAACACACAAACGACAAAGAAATGGTTTTTGCTTTGATTTAGTTTGGATTTTCCCTTTTCTGTTGCCGTCACACTGAAGTCACTATTTCATTTGCTCGCGGTGAACATTTTCAACTCTGGCAAAAACAAACCACCAGTGAGTGTTTCTGACTGAAGTCACGTGACCTCGGTCACATCACATGATAATATAACTTCACTGAGTTTTCTACTGACTTCAAAACACAGAGGCCCACGAGGACAAATGCACATTCATGCGTTAAATCCCTATGTTTTAGTTTGATTTGACTCGAACAGTCAAATATAACAACATTAAGAACCCGCCCACCTGAGGGGAGGGGCCAAGACAAATTTTGTTTTTGATTAAAAACAAAAACAAGAGCCAGTTAAATTACAAGAATTCTACTGAGTTTTAATCTCAACGTCTCTGTTCTCCATCAGCTGTTTACAGATTTATTTAATGTGTTAAAAGAAGCGAGAACAAAGAACAGCGGCGTTCACAGTAGTTATTTAAATTAAGACTTAATTACACATCATTAATAACACATAAGTGAAATGTGATGACGCTGTGCAGCCTCCTGCCTGAGAGGGGATGTATTTTTATATTTGTTGACACTGATATAGCTTATGTGTCATTCATTCATCCATTCATTCATTCATTCAACCGGCTGCTGTGCAAAGAGGGGAGGAGCTAGATTTTAATCTGCTGCTTTTATGGTAATGGCCTTTCCCACAGATTATATTCCATCAAGATTACACACACATTACACACAGAATAATCTGTGACTGTGAGGAAATGATTCTCTGCAGATCACGAACGTCACACACTTGACTTTCAGCTGCAGGACGATCAATAACTGAGGAATAAGCAGAGATGAAAATGTCCTGTCATGACACACAGGAAGTGGGCGGAGCCTCCTGTCCATTCCCCACATCTTTGTTTCTTAAATTTAATTTCAATAGATTTTCTGTCTATTTTTATTCCAACATGAACGAGTTCCACAGAAAAGTCAACTTTGAAATGAATGTGCTTATTTTAACATTTTAGTCTCTGTACTTTCTTTTCTTTTTATTCATGTTAAATTATAACTGTATGAGACCATGAGTTTTTATATTTGTATTATATTGTATTATTGTTTATTATTGTATCGTGGACTGGACTGGAGGGTTAGGGTTAGGGTTAGGGTCTTGAGTGTGTGGTAAAAGTAATTAATAAAAGTAATGTAACTGTGATGAATCACTTCATCTTCATCTGTGGTGAATGAATGAATATAACTCATAAAATCATGTGTAACATTCTTCTCACGATTTATTAACACAAGTATTAACGCACAGAAACACGGTAACTGTTTATTTTCTATGTTGTCGACGTTGCAGCCCATAATTCATACCATTTATTTATTGATAAACTTAACTTTGTGAAGTCATTGAACAAAACTATGGTCCGTCCACGTTATTACTGCACTGACATTATATAGTTTTATACATACAGTCTATACTATACTAAATAAAAATGTGATAAGGAAGCAAATGTGTAACTGAGTCGTTATTCTCCATCTATATAATATTATTGATATTATTTATATTACATTTTGCTGTTGTGTTAATTTAAATATAAATGTGTGTTCATTTAAATATGAGTGTGTGTGTGTGTTGTTCTTGTGTTCGTCAGCATTGACAAATTAAATAAAAAAAACCTTCAGTCGGTTTCACCTTAAAAAATAAAAGTCCATTCAAACTCAAGTAAAGTTTCCTTATGTGTGTGTATATATACGTATATATACATATATGTGTGTATATATACGTATATATATATATATATATATATATATATATGTATATATATATATATATATATATATGTGTATATATATATATATATATATATATATATATATATACATATATATATACATATACATATATATACATATATATATATGTGTATGTCAGGAGCTGACACACTGAGATGAGATCCTGAGAGGTGGTGAGATTATCAGAGAGAGTTGAAGTCGTCTGTTTTCATCTAAACACTGATTCATCAGAGGGAAGAAAAACACGAGCAGCAGCAGCAGCAGCAGCAGGAGAAACAAGCTGCTCCTGTGACGAGTGAGCGATCAGTAAAAGCATCAACAACAACCTTCATCACAACAGCAGCGACACACAGGAATATTTGGACTGTGTTTGAGCAGCTTCTTCAGCTCCGGGTTTGACGTGAATCACAAACTGTTGCTGCTCACAGATGAAATCAAAGTGTGATGGAGTGTGTGAGAACAACATGAATGTGGATCTGCTGTGAAATCACTGTCACGTTGTCACAAAACTCCCACAATTCACTCTGTCACTTAACAGCAAATCAGTGTTTTCTTTTGTTTCCTCCGCCATGTTGGCAGGAAACATGAACGTCACTGTCACTTAACAAACAGTTTTGTGTATGTGTGTGAGTGTCAGTTGAATAAAGTCAACAAAGTAAACTAGTAGATCTCTAGCTCGGCGAGTTCAGACACGATCGTGAACACAAAAGAATGAGTTGAAGATGGTGAGGAGGAAACATTGTTCACAACAGGACAGATGAGCGACACAAAGTCACTACTAGACTTCTACACTCACTTTACTCTTTTATACGCCAACAATAATGATTATGGTTCAAAAAGTTCCCATTCATCCAGGATTTTTATGTAATCGGAATGAAATTAATCCATAAAATTTGGTTTGACAGTTAAATGTGGGCCCAAAATGGAACCTTGGGGGACGCCAGAACTGAGGAGAATGAACCTAAAAGAAGCGCAGTAATCCACCTCTGTCGTCCTGATGCTGCCGTCACAACATTTACAATTTTGTTTATCATGTTTATCGCAATAGACCGTTAAAATGAAAACATTGAAATGAAGTCTCTGTGGAAAAATATTCTAGTGTCGTAGAATTCCTGGTGTGAACTCACAGAGATGACCATCGTGAACAGATGCGGGCGTGACATTGTGTCATGGACATTACATTAGTGAATTTCAACACTGACTTTTTTTTGTGTATATATATATATATATATATATATATATATATACAGATGTGACATATAGATATATATGTCACATCATACATATATGTATAGAGATATATATACAGATGTATATATATATATGTATATATATATATGTATATATATATATACCGTGTATATATATATATAAAGACACGGTATATAAAGTCATATATGAGTGATACTGCTCATACAACACTAAAGAAAACCTTGTCAGGTTAGAAACACGAGCGTCGTCTTTGTGTTGAAGATGTTTCTGAGCAGAAAAACAGTTTTAATGTGGTGGAGTTTGAAGAGTCGACTCTCAAGGCTGTTCTTTATGTGTGAGTGTGTGTCTGTGAGGGCGACAGGCAGCTGCTTTTCACACAAACACAACAGCTCGACTCCACTTGTACATTTTGATCTTTCATGGACTGACTGTCTTTCTTTGACTCTTTCACATTGTCCTTTACTTTATAACTTTATGACTTTATGACTTAATCTGTGAGTCAAACATTTCTCCTTCAGACAGAGATGAGTGTACTAAATGTATGTATTTTTTTACTGGTCATAAATGATCTAAATAAGAATTCAATCAAACTAAAAAGGGCCCAAAATGCAACCTTGTTGAACCCCGGACATGAGGAGAGAAACCTAAAACGACCAGAGAGGTTTTTGTGCCGTTCCTGTGTCCATGAACCTCCTGTTAATGTACTGTATTTATGTTTTACTTAAATAATCTAAATAATAATTCAATCAAATGACTCGTCGAATAAAAATGTCATGACTGATTTTAAAAGAATCAAAATTTGACGACTGAAAAACTGCAAACATTCATTTAATACAAGATTGTATTTTGATGTTTTCATCAGATGTCTGTCAGTAAAGTAAAGACCTGTGTGTGTGTGTCACACAGAATCACAGCTTCAGTCTGTCGATGGTTAATTTCATGTAATAATAGTCGTGATGAAAACGTCTTTTCTGTCAGAGAAAAAACATGTGGAGGAAACAAAGAGTCCCAGATGAAGCTCATTAGCGCCACATGCCGCTCTGATGTTAGCCCCGCCCACATTTTTGCTCGTGGTATCTGTGTCGTCAAAGACCTGATTCACATCTTAACTTCATCAATAGCCTCTTCAATCAGACTATTTCTGGATGTTTCTTGGCTCTGAGCTGAGAGGTCACTTTCATTACTGAGCATTTATAATTATTAACCTGCTTTATTTATTTTCCCCACAGGCAGAAAATCTGCTGCTGTCACAGAGAAAACCTCCTGTTTTTCTTCAGATATGAATCTTTTCATCCAAACACCAGAGCCTGGACCATCTGACGTTCTATTTATAGAGTCAGTCTGACTAAAACTGCACTTTTAAACACAGTATATGATAAATGATTTGATATAAATATAAGAATATTCCTACAGAAGCCTTGTTGAAAGTATTTTAAATGTAAATATGTGAACAACCAAAAACATTCCACAAGGTTTTCATACTAACTGTAATATCTATGTATTTTACATTATTATTGTTATTATCAAAATGCGATATTGACATAGTTCCCACATCGAGGCGTTGCTCAAGGGCTCTATAGCGCCTCCTAAGGTGAAAACAGAAGCAAAATTGAGCTCCACTGAATTTCCCAAAAACTTGGTGTGAAGATGTTTTAGCCATTTTGAATTTTGCCATCCATTTTGGGGATTTGCAGCCTAAAAAAAAAAAACATGCCAATTTGTTAAAAAAAGCGAGAATTCCTGACACTCAGATAATGTTGTTAATTGAAATGATTATTTCATGAATCTCATTTTTAAAAAGGTCAGAAACAGGGACGCAGTGGTCTGAGTCTGACCCTGAGTCAGGTTTTCCTCGGGTTTCTTCAGTGTGAGCTCGTTGGAGCTGAATGATGTCACCAGCATTGCAGACGAGCGACATCATCACAAACATCCGCTAAATGACTCAAGCCTGTGGCACATGAGACGAGTGAGCAGCTTCTGCAGTGGTTTCATCATCATCGTCATCATCCTCCTCCTCCTCGACTGAGCTCTCAGTCTGTTTGTCTCCAAAATAATCAGCAGAGGACGAAGATGAAACCACCATCATCAGCCTGAAACAAGCAGTGTGTGTGTGTGTGCTGTTGTTTTTCTGTGATTCACTTTCACCCGAAAAGTGATATGATGACTCCGCCCACACAGTGTGTGATGGATGAAGAGTTATTAGTTTAAAAAGTTTGGCAAATTTGTTTGAGAACCCAAAACAAACCTCCCGTGAGCCATCTGTGGGTCCTGACGCAGTGTTTGGGAACCCTTGTTGTAAGACAACAGTCACATTCAGGTGAAGACACTTTGTGAAATTAAAGCATCAAATCTAATGAAGACAAGCTGGACTTTAGTCGGACATTAAGAAAAGAGAATTATTGTCCTAGTCTGACTATAATCTGACACCACTAGAGGGCACTGACACAAACAAACTGTGACCCAATGAATTCTACAGTTTCCTTCATGTGTTCATCTGAAAAATATCAACACATTCACTGATTTATCAGTGATTTAATCCTCTGGATTAAAACTCTCACAGTTGGACTTTTGTCTTCTTTTTTTTTTAAATCAATTAATCTGAGAATGAAAATAAACATCTGTGCTCTCATGAATTATTGTTTAAGCTCAGCGTTCATCTGGATTAAGTTTAAACTGCCATTAGATGAACAGTATATAAATATAATCTCTGTCTCGTATGTGACGGAAATAAAAAAGAGCTTTTAAAGGAATTAAGTTAATGACATGTGAGAGGGGGAGGGGCGGAGGGTGGGGCTTAGTGAGGCGGAGGGGCTGAGTGTGGTACTGTGTCACTGACAGCTGCTGAGCTAACAGTGAAAGATAAATGAGTTCAGTTTCACTAAAGTCAAGCTTCATTTGACCTCGTGTGTGACCTCTCGACCTCGCACACACACGCACACACACGCACACACACACACACACACACACTTAGTTGTGATGGTTAAGGTTAGGTTAAGGGGTTAGTTAATGCATTATGTCTGTGATGTGTCCCGAGTTAGAACCTCTTAGTTTCAAGTTATGTGAGTCCTGGTTAAGGTTAAAGTTAGTGATGATGAACTGGTTTAACTGTATGTAAGTCAAAGCTGCTTGGTGGTTTTAGACTTAATTATGGTCTGTATTTATGTCACTTTTCTTTACACTGCAGTTCTGCCATTCACCCATTCACACACACTTTCACTCACATGTTCACACTCATTCATTCATTCACCCATTCACTCACTGCCATCAGGAGTAATGGGGGGGTCACATCAGCTCTAGGCTCATGGAGCCGGGATTCAAACCAACAACCTTCAACCAAAGTTGAAAGACGACTTGCTCTACCACTGAGCTACCGTCGCTAAGCCCCTTAACCTAACCCTTAAACAAACCCTTACACTAACCCTTAGGTAAAGGCCAGTGTTTAGTTAAAACATGAATCAGGAAAATTGATTACAACTTAATTGCTCTGCTGATCCATGTGTGGGTCCAGACCCAGTGTTTGAGAACACATCATGTCCATGAGTGTCCTCACTAACGATGATATTGTTTGTGTCTTACCTGAGGTCAAAGTGATGAAAGAGACGCTCAGCAGCAGCAGCAGCAGCAGCTTATGTCCACAGTTCATGTCTGTCTGTGTCTGTCCCCTGGTGTCCCCTGGTGTCTCCTGGTGTCCTGTCTCTGTCTCTGGTGTCAGATCAGAGCAGTCGTCTTCAGCCTCAGAGTAAAACAGCAGGTGTGAAGTGAGAAAAATCTCCCCGAAGAAACTTTGATGTCACTCTGAGAAAACCATGACAACAACAACAGCAGCAGCAGCAGCAGCAGTGAGATAAGCAGCAGCAGCAGCAGCAGCATCAGCATCAGTTTCAGAGGACGAACTGAACACCCAAACTCAGCATCATCAGCAGCATCACTTGTGTCTCCACATGGTCTCTGTCTCCGTCTCTGTCCTCTCTCTAAAATCAGAGATTAACTGGATGAAATAATCTGCGTGTGCTCGGCTGTTTGTCTCTGTGACGACGATGATGATGATGATGATGAAGAGGAGGAAGAAGAGGATGGTGATGAAGATCAGCAGCAGGTCGTGTGAACGCTGAGCTTCTGTCTGCTCTGAGCCAACACAAGACAATCCTCAGCAGCAGCAGCAGCAGCAGCGAGTGATTTAAAGAGACACACACACACACACACACACCCACACACACACACACCCACACACACACACACCCACACACACACACAGAGCAGCTGTGCGTGTGTGTGCGTGTGTGGGTGGGATTTTTACGGGTGATTTTCTAGTTTTGTGAAAAGCTTCCACATGTTTATGTTTCTAACGTTCTTGTGTTTAAATGTGTGTAAAAAGCTGCTATAGACAAGTTTTCTTGTGAAAAGCTCACGTAAAAAAAGTCACACGTTCATCATTCATCCTCATGCGAGCTCACTGCTCCTGCTGTGAAATGATGACGTGAAAGTCACACGTTCATCATTCATCCTCATGCTAGCTTGTGTTGTTTTCATGTGTGATGTTGTTTCACAGATTATGTATCGTAGTCAACGTTGATAACAGCGTTAGCCGCTATGCTAACATTATTAAAGCTGGTATAGACAAGTTTTCCTGTGAAAAGCTCACGTAAAAAAAGTCACACGTTCATCATTCATCCTCATGCGAGCTCACTGCTCCTGCTGTGAAATGATGACGTGAAAGTCACACGTTCATCATTCATCCTCATGCTAGCTTGTGTTGTTTTCATGTGTGATCTTGTTTCACAGATTATTATCGTAGTCAACATTTAGCCGCTATGCTAACATTATTAAAGCTGGTATAGACAAGTTTCTGTTAAAGGGACAGTGCGCAGGATTATTCATGCATGAGTCATTATTTTAATGCCAATGAATGAATCAATGATTTATTGATCTATCGATTGATTTAATAGAAACTGTTGCCTTCACTACTTTAACTACTTTAACATGTTTTGTTTCAGAATATCAGGATTTTAGGATAATAACTTGTTTTTATTCATTTTACTGGACTTTGTTAAAACTCTGCTTTGAAAAACACCTCAAATTAAATGTTTTATTATTATTATAAAGAAAAAAGAACAATTCATACAATTTAGTGAAGTGTTCACTTTTTAATTATTACTTTAGCTTCAATTGCTACCAAATAAACTGATTTAATAACGTGTTCATTCCATTTTATCTGTCAAATTAAAATAATTTCACCTAAATGTGAGACAGTGGACCTTTGACCTCTGTGGGTCCTCACAGCTCCGCCCTCTCTCAGAAGCAGCTGTTGTTTCACACATTTTCTTCTGGTGGACTTTGACGACTCTCTCTGGAGAGAAGGAGCTGAGTTCCAGACCTCGCTGCTGCATCTCCTCCTCCTCCTCCTCCTCCTCCTCATCATTGTCTCCGTGTCACGGCTGTGATGGAGAGTGACTTTTGGACAGTGAGACGTCCGCTGTCCTTTGTCCTCGTTGAATGGGAGTGGAAATTGTGCGACAGAAGAGTCGTCCAGATGGACACAAAGGAGCGAGGTCTCTGTCCAAGTGTGGACGTTATTATCAGACACAAAGGACAGGAGGGAAATACACGAGTCTCTGAAGTGTGAGAGAAATCTCTTTGCAGAGATTCAACTGTGAGATTAATGATCTGTGTGTAGTGGTGTCATATATATACATATATATATATATATATATATATATGTATATGTATGTTGTAATAATAATATGTATATTATTATTATTCATGTACTTTTGCCCTTGTTTTTATCCGTGTGTAGGTACAGCATTCAGCGGTTGACCTCTGATCACTCTTTTCATTTTCACAATTTATCAACAAAAGTCCTTTTTTTATGAAGTAAAATGTTCCATAAATGCTGAGTCAAAGCTTAAACTCCGCCCCCTCACTTTAGACCCACTGAGATTCTGACTCAGCAAATTCACTTATATAATAACTCAATATCTGTATAGAATGTCTATATAAATATAATGTCTCCTTATATTCTTTTTTTAATTCGTACAGTAATAATTTTTATAGTTTCATTCAAATGTATCAAATATGAAGAAATTAAGAAAATATCAAATATGTGAAGCTTTTCTGTGTGAAAATGAAGAAAATATCAAATATGTGAAGCTTTTCGTGTGAAAATGAAGAAAATATCAAATATGTGAAGCTTTCTATGTGAAATGAAGAAAATATCAAATATGTGAAGCTTTTCTATGTGAAAATGAAGAAAATATCAAATATGTGAAGCTTTTCTATGTGAAAATGAAAATGAAAATGAAGAAATATCAAATATGTGAAGCTTTTCCGTGTGAAAATGAAGAAAAAATATCAAATATGTGAAGCTTTCTATGTGAAAATGAAGAAAATATCAAATATGTGAAGCTTTTCTGTGTAAAATGAAGAAAATATCAAATATGTGAAGCTTTTCTATGTGAAAATGAAGAAAATATCAAATATGTGAAGCTTTTCCGTGAAAATGAAGAAAATATCAAATATGTGAAGCTTTTCCGTGTGAAAATGAAGAAAATATCAAATATGTGAAGCTTTTCCGTGTGAAAATGAAGAAAATATCAATATGTGAAGCTTTTCTGTGTAAAAAGAAAATATCAAATATGTGAAGCTTTTCTATGTGAAAATGAAGAAAATATCAAATATGTGAAGCTTTTCTGTGTAAAAATTGAGAAAATATCAAATATGTGAAGCTTTTCTGTGTAAAAATGAAGAAAATATCAAATATGTGAAGCTTTTCGTGAAAATGAAGAAAATGTCAAATATGTGAAGCTTTTCTATGTGAAAATGAAGAAAATATCAAATATGTGAAGCTTTTCCGTGTGAAAATGAAGAAAATATCAAATATGTGAAGCTTTTCTATGTGAAAATGAAGAAAATATCAAATATGTGAAGCTTTTCTGTGTAAAAATAGACAAACATTGTGCTGAAGTTCATGTGAGGTCGTTTGGGCTCCAGCTCCAGCAGTAGCTCAGCAGCACCACCTGCTGGTGTGAGGCTGTCAGTACATATCTGTTCTGGGCGATTTTCAGCACAAAGGTCAGCAGATGATGAAAAATCAAGTTTAATCACAGAAATTGTGGTTGTAAAATATTATAACAATATAATAATATAGAGTAAAAGAACAGTCAGTGAGTATTTTTGTAAAATTTTATGTTTTTATCAAATAAAAGATTTGTTTTCATCTCTAACAATAACCGTTCACACTCATTCTTCTTCTGTCTTTTATTTATTGTAGATAAACACAGGTCACATAAATTATGTTTATTCCATCATATTCTGATGGAATAAACATAATCTGAAGAAAAAAACTCAAAATCTTTTGAATCCCCTCTTTTTTCCTGTCTGTGACTTGGTCTCTTCCACTTCCTGTTTGTGGTCCATATAAGGGCGTGTCACAGAGGTCACAGGTCAAACAGAAAACAGCAGAAAACAAACAGGTGAGCATTTGCAGATGAACAAGTTTAAATGTAAATCAGTGAATTCTGTTAAAGGGATAATGACACAAATGTGAGGAGTCGACTCAAAGTCAGGTTTATGATTAAAGTAAAGAAAATTGTGAGTGAACACGATCACAAACACAAGAGTGAACCTTTAATCCACGTCTTCACTGTGTGACTTCATCTCCACTAAAGTGTCAGAGTTCTTTAGTTTTTAAAGAAAATCTCTGTCTTTTAAAAGAACTAAGATTAATCTGGGTGAACTCCTTCAAAATAAGAGACAAATAGTGATTCAGTGAAACAGTGATTCATTGCATTGACCACTAGGTGGCAGACAAGCACAGAGTAACTCGTCATTATGTTTCCTTCAGATGAAGGTAATCTTTGAATGTTTCACAGCTCATTTAAAGTATCTGTGCCTTGCTCAGTGGCAGCACAGCCCTTGACCCGTCCCAGTCACCAGCTCAGTTCCTTTCCACTTGGCCACGGGGTGCACGAAAAACATCAGGCGTTAACATGAGAAAACTGTGAAGACGAAGGACGACTGTAACATGAATAAGTCATACATGTAACATGTACGTGTCACACACACACACACAGGTCACACAGGAACATGTATCATGTAATAAATCCATTACATTTCATTAAAAATACAAGACTTGGCTCCACCCACATGAATATTTCACCTGATGACCCATTTAATGTGAACCTGGACCAGACCCTGGACTTGAACATGGACCAGAACCTGGACCAGAACATTACATTTATCTGCAGCAAAGTCACGTTGTCTTTCATCATCTTCACGTTTCCACAGCAACTTTACAAATGACAATGTTCTCAAACTGTGGAGTGAGCAACAAATAAATAAGATGAGGATTCAAAAATGTGTGGAACAAAACCATGGGATTAAAATGATCTGTTATTTTTCTCTAATCCCATATTTATTGATCATCTCTGTCTTTGTATTATGGACATAACTCCTGAGATTAAAGGTTTTGAATGTGTTTGTTAGAGAAGATTTAAAACATTCTCCTCTGACACAGTGATGTTTGAGCTGCTGCTGTGGAGGATGACGACGCCAGGGGGCGACAGTGAGCAGCTGAGGCAGGTGAATAAGAAAGGAGGAGGAGTCGAAGGCAGAGGAGGAGGAGACACAGAGACATGACAGACAAGGAGGACACGAGAGGTTTGTGATCTTCACTCTCTCACTGTCCTCAGTGTGTGTGTGTGTGGTGAAGGAGGGATGAGAGAGGAAGAGGAGAAGACAAAGCGACGATGCGTCTGTGTGTGTGTGTGAGAGAGAGAGAGAGAGAGAGAGAGCACTGAAGACACGGACTTAACGAGAGAGTGAAGCTTCTGTGGAGGACAACTTTACACTGTGTGTGTGTGTGTGTGTGTGTGTAGATGTTGGATCATGGAGATGAAGATCAGAGCTGGATCTGTGCTCATGTTACTGTGGATTCTACAAGGTAATTAATGCTGTATTTCATCAGGACTAAACTGACACTGACACTGACAGAGACACTGAGGGACAGACACTGAGGGACAGACAGACAGACACTGAGGGACAGACAGACACTGAGAGACAGACAGACAGAGACACTGAGGGACAGACAGACACTGAGAGACAGAGAGACACTGGGAGACCGACAGAGACACTGAGGGACAGACAGACACTGAGGAACAGAGAGACACTGGGAGACAGACAGACAGACAAATCATGCAAAAAATTGCAAATATGTTTCTGTTGAAAAACTTATTGATTTACTCATGAAGTTAAAACCTGCTACAGGTTCATGTTCATGTTCTGGTTCCTCTTCATGTCCTGGTTAATGTTCTGGTTCTGGTTCTGGTTCCTCTTCATGTTTAGGTTCCTTTTCCTGGTTTAGGTTCAGGTTCCTCTTCATGTTCATGTTCATGTTCATGTTCTGTTCTGGTTCTGGATCATGTTCATGTTCATGTTCATGTTCATGTTCATGTTCTGGTTCTGGTTGTGGTTTTATGTTCTGATTCATGTTCATGTTGTGAATGAGCTGAGTCTGTGAGCGAGTGAATGACAAACTGACAGATCTGTTGATTCAGTGGATTTCTTCATCATTTTTTCTTTTAATGTTTCTGACATGAATGAGCTGAGCAGCCTGCTCACAGATCATCCTGTCACAACATCATCCTGTCACAAAGGCTCAGTCAGCTCATGTTAATGGGGTGCAGCTCAGAACTGTTGCTAATAACTTTCAACACATTAATAATGATCCATAATTAACTATATTCACACGCTCACTTCCTGTGTTTACAATAATCCTGCCAGATTATTTCCTGTAATCTGTCAGTCACAGATACAGAGATGTTTTTACAGAGTTACTGCACTAGAGTGTTTTTACTGTGGATACAATTTAGTCAAGTCGGTTCACAGAGGGAAGCTACTACTACAACTAGTTCAACTACTACAACTACTATAACTAGTACAACTTGTACAACTAGTTCAACTACTACAACTAGTACAACTACTAGTAAAATGACTACAACTAGTTTAACTAGTACAAATAGTACAACTAGTACAATTACTACAACTAGTACAATCTCTACTCCTACTATAACTACAGCTACTACAACTAGTACCACCTTTTACTATTGATCTGTTTTTGTTTTATACTTGTCTGTTTTTTTATACTTCTATCCGAAGTATAAAAAGTATTCTATCAGTTATTGCTGCTGCTTATGTTTCAGTTATTGCTGTTGCTTATGTTTCAGTTATTGCTGTTGCTTATGTTTCCAGCAGATATTTCAGTTATTGCTGTTGCTTATGTTTCAGTTATTGTTGCTTCTTATGTTTCAGTTATTGTTGCTGCTTATGTTTCAGTTATTGCAGCTACTGATGTTTCAGTTATTGCTGCTTATGTTGTTATTGCTGCTGCTTATGTTTCAGTTATTGCTGTTGCTTATGTTTCAGTTATTGCTGTTGCTGATGTTTCAGTTATTGCTGCTGCTTATGTTTCAGTTATTGCTGTTGCTGATGTTTTGGTTATTGCTGTTGCTGATGTTTCAGTTATTGCTGCTGCTTATGTTTCAGTTATTGCTGTTGCTGTTTTTGGTTATTGCTGTTGCAGATGTTTCAGTTATTGCTGTTGCAGATGTTTCAGTTATTGCTGCTGCTGATGTTTCTGTTATTGCTGTTGCAGATGTTTCCGTTATTGCTGTTGCAGATGTTTCAGTTATTGCTGCTGCTTATCTTTAAGTTATTGCTGTTGCATATGTCTCAGTTTTTGCTGTTGCAGATGTTTCATTTATTGCTGTTGCAGATGTCTCCGCTATTGCTGCTGCTGATGTTTCCGTTAATGCTGCTGCTGCTGCTGTTGTTAAGCTTTGTTCATTTTATCGATGCTTCTGCTGCTGCTGATGTTTCCGTTATTGCTGTTGCAGATGTTTCAGTTATTGCTGCTGCTGATGTTTCAGTTATTGCTGCTGCTGCAGATGTTTATTGCTGCTGATGTTTCCGTTATTGCTGTTGCAGATGTTTCAGTTATTGCTGCTGCTGATGTTTCAGTTATTGCTGTTGCTGACGCTATTGCTGCTGCTGATGTTTCCGTAACCGTTATTGCTGCTGCTGATGTTTTTGCTGCTGTTGTTAAGCTTTGTTCAGTTTATCAATGCTTCTGCTGCTGCTGATGTCTCCGTTATTGCTGCTGATGATGTTTCAGTTATTGCTCTGGCAGATTGCTGCTGATGTTTCTGCTGCTGTTGTTAAGCTTTGTTCAGTGTATCGATGCTTCTGCTGTTGCAGATGTTTTAGTTATTGATGTTGTTGCCGTTATTGCTGCTGCTGATGTTTCTGCTGCTGTTGTTAAGCTTTGTTCAGTGTATCGATGCTTCTGCTGTTGCAGATGTTTTAGTTATTGATGTTGTTGCCGTTATTGCTGCTGCTGATGTTTCTGCTGCTGTTGTTAAGCTTTGTTCCGTTTATCGATGCTTCTGCTGTTGCAGATGTTTCAGTTATTGCTGTTTCTGCTGCTGCTGCTCAGTGGGTTGTGGTCAGTGATCGACCTCGCTCTCTCGCTCTCGTCAGCTGTTACTGTGTTCAGTGACGGCTGCTCGATCATGAGTGTCTTCGTCTCTGCTGATGTTTCTCATCAAGTGTCTGATTCACTGAAGCAGAAGTTAAGAAACAAACATCGTTCTCTGCTGCAGGAGAGTTAAAGATTTACATTTAAGCTGGTGTCAGTTTCTGAGTGATTGGTTGACTCTTAAACATATAAATGTTGTCACTTGTACACAAACACTCACTCTGCTCAGATCATCTACATCAACACCAATCTGTGTTTTAAATGATGAAATCCTGGTTTCTGTGAGTTTCAGCTTCTTAAATGTGAACATTTTCTGGTTTCTTTGCTCCATGAAACAAAGACATCATTCAAACTCAATCAAGAAAATGCAAATTAATGGAGAAAATGATCGACAGGTTTATCGATTATAAAAATAAACGTCAGTTGAAACATAAACACAAAGATTCACTGACGTCGTCTTCTTCTCTGCTCAGGAGATTCAGGAAATTCGGAACAAAGAGACTGTGGCAATGTCAGCTAACATAGGGTGAGAGGCGGGGTCACAACCTGATAGGCGGGGTTACAACATGGACACATCACCTGTCCATCACAAGGACACAGAGAGACACAGAGTGACCTCACAATAAAACATATGTAATATAAAATGACTCAACAACACATAAGAAGAAGAAGAAAAAACACATTTTATAAAGTCTGAAGATGTGACAGGACGTCCATATAAGGAGTGGTGATTTATTAGCTGATCTGAGGGGCGTGGTCTAAGAGTTAAAATAAAACACAGAGACGGAGAATCATTAAAACAGTCTCAAATCTGCCCACAGAAGTCAAACAGCCTGGAAATCTTTCAACGCCTACAACAGAGATTAAATGAGTCAGAAAATGAAGCAACATCTGAACAACGTTCACACACACACACACACACACACACACACAGAAGTGTGGGTGTTCTCTCCTAATTGACCACAGATCCAGTGATAGTTCAGCAGCTTCTCTGGACTCCTGTTGAGGGACAGACACACACACACAGACACACACACAGACACAGACACTGATTGGAGGCAGAAGCAGACGCAGGATCTCGGTGTAAGAACCCGCTCAGAATAATTGGAGCAGTAAAGAGAACAGAGAAGCTGATGTTGGTGTTTCTCTGTGACACAGATCCAGCTGTAGATCTCAGCGCTTTGGCGACGCCTCGTCGAGTTCATGTGACTGAGGCTGTGATTAAAAACAACACACACACACCTGGACAGTCTGTGTCTCTGAGGACATGATGACGTTCCTGGAATCTGCTTTGTCCATGTTCACCAGTACTAATCTAACTAAAGTAACTCAGTTAATTGTCAGATGTGGGTTAACCTGTAGTTATGATGCCTTCACATGCTTTCAGAATTATGGTAAATGTGAGTTCCTGACGAACGCCCCTTCACGTTGTGATTTGATGGCGTGGGAGATGATTTTGACATTTAGAGTAAGACAAGATTCCTCATGAGTGGTAAATAAATCCTTTATTATAATTAGAAAATACTCAAAATACTACACTGCTCAATAAAATAGTACATTAGTCTACTCACTGTTCACGTTTGACTGTATCCTCGTCCTGCAGCTCAATTAATAACCAAAACAATAGTTTTACCAAAGAAGCACAAACATCTTTCTGATGAAGGAAAGTGTTTTATTGCTCTGTCATTATTGACTCGTAGTTTATGTGACCTCAGGGTCAGAGGTCATAAATTGCTGACCTGTGTCATCTCATTAGGTCTCTGTTCACTGTTACTAACCCTGTAACTAACACTATAACACTGTTGCTAACACTAGTACTAGTATTTGTAACAGTAACACTGTAACTAACACTGCTGAGGCAGCAACAGTAGCACCAGTAGCAGCAGCAGCAGCAGCAGCAGCAGCAGCAGTAGCAGCGTCCGAGAGAGACAGAATCAGACGTGGGGGGGGGGGGCAGTCAGGCCAGGGTTAAAATTTCAGGCCCGTTGAGAACTCCAGTGTAAAGGTTTGAGGACAGAGGGTAAAAGAACAGAGGGTCTAAGGACAGAGGGTCTAAAGACAGAGGGTCTAAGAACAGAGGGTAAAAGAACAAAGGATCTAAAGACAGGGTCTAAGGACGGAGGGTCTAAACACAGGGTCTAAGGAAAGAGAGTAAAAGAACAGAGGATCTAAAGACAGAGGATCTAAGGACAGAGGGTAAAAGGACAGAGAGTCTAAAGACAGGGTCTAAGAACAGAGGGTAAAAGGGCAGAGGGTCTAAAGACAGCATCTAAGGACAGAGAGTCTAAAGACAGGGTAAAAGGACAGAGGGTAAAAGGGCAGAGGGTCTAAAGACGTGTCTAAGGACAGAGAGTCTAAAGACAGAGGTAAGCAGGAGCAGAGGATCTAAAGACAGGGTCTGGGAGCAGGGATGTATAGACAGGGTCTAAGGACAGATGATCTAAAGACAGAGGGTCTAAGAACAGAGGGTAAAGAACAAAGAATCTAAAGACAGGGTCTAAGGACGGAGGGTCTAAACACAGGGTCTAAGGAAAGAGAGTAAAAGAACAGAGGATCTAAAGACAGAGGATCTAAGGACAGAGGGTAAAAGGACAGAGAGTCTAAAGACAGGGTCTAAGAACAGAGGGTAAAAGGGCAGAGGGTCTAAAGACAGCATCTAAGGACAGAGAGTCTAAAGACAGGGTAAAAGGACAGAGGGTAAAAGGGCAGAGGGTCTAAAGACGTGTCTAAGGACAGAGAGTCTAAAGACAGAGGGTAAATGAACAGAGGATCTAAAGACAGGGTCTAAGGACAGAGGGTCTAAGAACAGAGGATGTATAGACAGGGTCTAAGGACAGATGATCTAAAGACAGAGGGTCTAAGAACAGAGGGTAAAAGAACAAAGAATCTAAAGACAGGGTCTAAGGACGGAGGGTCTAAACACAGGGTCTAAGGAAAGAGAGTAAAATAACAGAGGATCTAAAGACAGAGGATCTAAGGACAGAGGGTAAAAGGACAGAGAGTCTAAAGACAGGGTCTAAGAACAGAGGGTAAAAGGGCAGAGGGTCTAAAGACAGCATCTAAGGACAGAGAGTCTAAAGACAGGGTAAAAGGACAGAGGGTAAAAGGGCAGAGGGTCTAAAGACGTGTCTAAGGACAGAGAGTCTAAAGACAGAGGGTAAATGAACAGAGGATCTAAAGACAGGGTCTAAGGACAGAGGATTTATAGACAGGGTCTAAGGACAGAGGATCTAAAGACAGAGGATCTAAGGACAGAGGGTATAAGAACAGAGGGTAAAAGAACAGAGGGTCTAAAGACAGGGTCTAAGGACAGAGGGTAAAAGGACAGATGGTCAAAAGACAGCATCTAAGGACAGAGAGTCTGAAGACAGAGGGTCTAAAGACAGAGGGTTAAAGGACAGTTGGTCTATGGACAGCGGGTCTAAAGACAGAGTCCTTGTTGTACAGACTTGTGTATGGACAGTATTTCGAGGCAGATAGTGTTTGTGATGTTGGGCTATGGAAATAAAATTGACTCTTTGCTGCTGTTTCTTTGCTCTTGCTGCTGCTGCTGCTGCTGCTGCTGCTGTTGCTGCTGCTGCTGCTGTTGCTGCTTCAGTCTGACAGGTGTGTTGTCACCTCCTCCAACTCTGCAGCCACATGTTCTCAGACTAATGAGGGTGACAGGCCCAGATTTTCCCTCCTGACAGATGAGAAGATCAAGACACTGAGTCTCTGTGTGAGAATCATCAGACGCTGCAGTTAAATGAGGTGTGTGTGTGTGTGTGTTTACAGCAGCGTAGGCGAGCGTCGTGGTGACGATTTAGACCAGGTGCAAACACTAATGAGCTGCATTCAGTCTTTAAACGAGACCTTTGGTCCAGAAGAAACCACAACACACACACACATACACACTAACCACATTTCGTTTGCCACAAAGCTTTTTCTTAACGCTGAGGTTTGAGCAAATGAACAAATCTTATTACTGCTGCTGTTCAGCACTGAAAAACCTGCAGAAATTATTTTTTTCTGAAAAAAAACCGAATTTTTCTTAAACAAAACAGTGATAATGAGGTTTCTGTAAAAAGAAAATACAGTTTTATCAGCATTTTTCAAACAAACTTTTTTTTATGTTTAAATTGATTTTCTGTTTCTGACGTTCAGGGAGAAAATTAGTTTCTCTGTCAGACCATTTTTCTGGACTGTGGTGTCAGGGTTTCTGGACTGTGGTGTCAGGGTTTCTGGACTGTGGTGTCAGATATTTCTGGACTGTAGTGTCAGGGTTTCTGGACTGTGGTGTCAGGGTTTCTGGACTGGTGTCAAGTCCTGAACTGTGGTGTCAGGGTTTCTGGACTGTGGTGTCAGGGTTTCTGGACTGAGTGTCAGGGGTTCTGGACTGTGTCAGGGGTTTCTGGACTGTGGTGTGGGGATTTTCTGGACTGTAGTGTCAGGGGTTTCTGGACTGGTGTCAGGGTTTCTGGGCTGTGGTGTCAGAGTTTTCTGGACTGTAGTGTCAGGGTTTCTGGACTGTGGTGTCAGGGTTTCTGGACTGTGGTGTCAGGTTTCTGGACTGTGGTGTCAGATTTTTCTGGACTTCCTTAGTGTCAGGTTTCTGGACTGTGGTGTCCAGGGTTTCTGGGTGTCAGGGTTTTCTGGACTGTGGTGTCAGAGTTTTCTGGACCTTAGTGTCAAGTTTCTGGACTGTGTGGTGTCAGGCTTTTCTGGACTGTGGTGTCAGAGTTTTCTGGACTGTGGTGTCAGGAGTTTCTGGACTGTGGTGTCAGGGTTTCTGGACTGTGGTGTCAGAATTTTCTGGACTGTAGTGTGAGGAGTTTCTGGACATGGTGTCAGGGTTTCTGGACTTTGGTGTCGGGTTTCTGGACTGTGGTGTCAGGTTTTCTGGACTGTGGTGTCAGGGTTTCTGGACTGTGGTGTCAGGGTTTTCTGGACTGTGGTGTCAGGGTGTGATGGGTTTCATGCAGCTGGTGTTGGTGATGTGTTTTAAAATGGTGGACAATGTCTGTGTTTGTTGAAGTGTTTGCATTCAAAGCGTCTGTGTCGTCGTCGTCTGTGTCGTCGTTGTGGTCTGTGTCATTGTGGTTGTTCTGAGGCAGAGACAGAGAGGACAGATTAGTTTCCTGTGAGGACAGACTCCTTCTGCTGCTGGACTCTGGCAGCAGATGGTGAGGACGGTTGTTGAGTCCAGATTAATACGGTCATCTGATGTGAGGTGGAACCTGTCCTCAGGAGTCGGGGGCAAATCCGGCAGCTTCTGCTGCTCCTGTGCGTCCTGTCGTCTTATTAACGGTGTTTTTGTCTCTGACGTCGATCTGCTCCATGATTCAGGTGTTTTAATAATCACTGATTTGATTTATTTATATACAAAGTGTTTCACAATTGGAGGAAAGTTCATGCATCATTTAATTTATTATTTTTTAAGTATTGACAATATTGTTAGTGGGAGGAGCTAACGTGCTACAACCACAACACTGTGTCGCACAGGGGGCGTGGTTAGATGCTCGACTCCACCTCGTAAATAAAAAAAAACATGAGAATCTAAAATAAAATAATAATAAAAAACATGAGGATCTAAAATAAAATAAAAAAAAACATGAGGATCTAAAATAAAATAATAATAAAAAACATGAGGATCTAAAATAAAATAAAAAAACACAGGGATCTAAAATAAAATAATAAAAAAACATGAGGATCTAAAATAAAATTAAAAAAAACAGGGATCTAAAATAAAATTAAAAAAACATGAGGATCTAAAAATAAATTAAAAAACATGAGGATCTAAAAATAAAATAGTAAAAAAACATTAGGATCTAAAATAAAAATAAAAAAACATGAGGATCTAAAATAAAATAAAAAAACATGAGGATCTAAAATAAAATAATAATAAAAAACATGAGGATCTAAAATAAAATAAAAAAAAACACAGGGATCTAAAATAAAATAATAAAAAAACATGAGGATCTAAAATAAAATAAAAAAAAAACACATGGATCTAAATAAAATAATAAAAAAACATGAGGATCAAAATAAAATTAAAAAAAACATGAGGATCTAAAATAAAATTAAAAAAAACATGAGGATCTAAAATAAAATAAAAAAAACATGAGGATCTAAAATAAAATAGTAAAAAAAACATTAGGATCTAATATCAAAGTCACATATTTCCCTGTTTCCTCTCTCTGTTGTTTTCATGTTGCTGTTACTGGTGCTGTTACTGCTGCTGCTGCTGGTGATGCTGTTACTGCTGCTGCTGCTGCTGCTGCTGCTGCTGTTACTGCTGCTGCTGCTGCTGGTGATGCTGCTGCTGTTACTGCTGCTGTTGCTGCTGCTACTGCTGCTGTTGCTGCTGCTGCTGGTTGCAGCCATTAGGACAAATACCTCGGGGTGTTGACGCTCAGAATAGAAATAACCTGGCAAATGGCATTTTATAATCTGTGATCTGTCACAGCCTGGGAATAATTGGCTCTTTGGGATGGAAGTGTGAGGATTGAAGCCGGGCTGAGTAATGACCTGAGTGTCTGTTCATATGTTCATGTGCTCACGTTCACATGTTCATGTGCTCACGTTCACATGTTCATGTGTTCACGTTCATGTGTTCATATCTACAGACTGAGAAACAGTTTTTTATATATTATTAAGATGAAAGTGTGTAATTTACCGGTTTATCTCTGCTCTGAAAACCTGCAGGGACGAGATAAACCAGAACCTTCACACTTCACATGTTCTGCCTTTAACCTGGAACATGATGATGATGATGATGAAGAGTCATAAAGCTTCACTGCTGTCACGTCTCTGACTGGAAACAGATCAGCTGTGAAGACTGCTCCATACGGAACACGCAGAAGCTACCTAATAATAACATGAACAACATCATGTGTTACAGAACCAACAGTTTAATGAACCTGATGGTGTTAAATTCAGATTTTTATATGTTTATAATGATATCAATATTCTAATTATAGCTATTTATAATAACGAGTCTGTGGTCAAACTTTAATGATTATAATGAGAGACGAGTCACGTGACATGATGAGAGTCATGTGAGGTTAGGAGGAACCTGCAGTGTTTTATTATTGTGAATGGTTCTAATCGGATTAAAGTGAAGTCAGAGACAGAGGTTCTGCCCTCAGGTTCTGTTTGTTCCTTCAGCTCAGTGTTTTCTGTGAAACAGCTTCAAAAACAAAGATTAGGACCACATTTGTTTTTCACTCCAGCACAGAAACTACAGAACATTCCGTAACATACAGAACATGCAGAACTTATAGGAACATAAAGTACATACAGAACTTACAGGAACATAAAGAACATTCAGGAACATGCAGAACATACAGGAATATACAGGAATATACAGGAACATACTGAACATACTGAACATACAAGAACATACAGGAACATACTGAACATACAGGAACATACAGAACATTCAGGAACATACAGGAACATACAGGAACATACAGAACATACTGAACATACAAGAACATACAGGAACATACAGAATAGAACATTAGGAACATACAGAACATTCAGGAACATTCCTGGGAACATACAGGAACATACTGAACATACAAGAACATACAGGAACATACTGAACATTCAGGAACATACAGAACATTCAGGAACATACTGAACATTCAGGAACATACAGAACATACTGAACATACAAGAACATACAGGAACATACTGAACATTCAGGAACACTCATTCAGGAACATACTGAATATTCAGAACATGCATTCAGAACATACTGAACATTCAGGAACATACATGAACAGGATATACAGAAACATCAGCACAGGAACATACAGAACAGAGGACATCAGGGCATGCATACAGAACATGAGAACATACAGGAACATACTGAACATTCAGGAACATACTGAACATACAGGAACATACTGAACATTCAGGAACATACAGAACATACAAGAACATGCAGGAACATACTGAGCGTTCAGGAACATACAAAACATACTGAACATTCAGGAACATACAGAAATACTGAACATAAAAAGAACATACTGAACATACAGGAACATACTGAACATTCAGGAACATACAGGAACATACAGAACATACTGAATATACAGGAACATACAGAACATTCAGGAACATAGAGGAACATACAGAACATACTGAATATACAGGAACATACAGAACATTCAGGAACATAGAGGAACATACAGAACATTCAGGAACATAGAGGAACATACAGAACATATAGAAACATGCACAACGTAGAGAAAATGTGTTGCACTGTTTTCACTCAGACAATAATAATAATCTCATATGTTACTGTGGCTAAAGTGGGAGGAGTCAGTGCAAGTCAGGTATGTCTCAGGTCAGTGGACAGAGGTTGTCATGGTTTCCTGGTCTTGTGAAGCTGAAGCTAAAGCAGCTTTAGTGGATAATGAGATTAAAGCGTCTTAAGAGACGATGATTGTTTATCAGTGAAGCTGCTGCTCACGAGTGTGTGTGTGTGTGAGAGGCTGCAGAGGTCAGAGGACAAACAGGAGTGGTTCACTCACTCACTCACTCACCGCACTAATGTGTGTGTGTGTGTGTGTGTGTGTGTGTGTGTGTGTGTTTAACGAGCAGAGCACTTACTGTCACTTTAACACAAAGGCAGAAAAATAAAAACATCGATAATGACGACAAACGAGCTTCAAAACGTCTAAGACGATCGATGCTCAGCTCAGCTGTGCTTCACCCTTTCACTGCACCCTGTTTTCACACGTTCACAAGAGAATCAGAGCCTTTATAATCATATAACAACCAAAACTAGAGTCTACAGCTGAAACCAGAGAAAACATCTACAACACTAACACTCAGAACCCGACAGAATTACATGAATATTCATCCTAAATGTGTTCATTATTGATTCATTCAGATTATAAATTGTTCGGGTAAATACTGTTTCCTCTATTAACGTTATCATAATTATTATTATCATTGTTCACTTTTTAAAAAAAACAAGTCTGGCCAAATGAATCTCTTTAGTGTACCATCTGTGGTCCACAGGCCTCACTTTGAGCAGCACTGGTTTAGTGAAACCACAACAACAAGTTTGACTGAAACTGTGTTTCACATAAACGCGGAAACTGTTGCTTAATTAAAATGATAAAATCGTGTTGCTTGCTAATGCTGCCCCCTAGAGGACAGCAGGAGAAAAGTATAACATACAAATACATAAACATATGAACTCATTATTTTCATGATGAATTCATGTGTTGATTATTGTGTTTGATTAAAACCTGGAAATAATGATGTTCTCAAACGTGATGATTTAGTTTGTTAAAGATTTCTTTGTTTTTATGGAACAAAGAAATCAGAAAATATTCACATTTAAGAAGCTGAAAAATCACACAAACTAATTACTGCACTCATTGATTAACTTAGTAATCAGTGAATAATGAATGAATGAATGCAGCTGTGGTGGAGACTGTGCAGCTTCAGTAAAACATCCCATAATCTGTGAGACGACGTTCAGCAGAGAAGAGAATCAACGTGGATTAAATCAGAGTCATAGGCTTCACACGTTCACCATGATTCAGTGAGGCTATTAAAGACCTCCAGGGTCCACTTATGAATGAGTGAGTGAGTGAGTGAATGCATCATAAACTAGTCTTTTTTTTAAGAAGCTCCTCTGAGACTCGACACACTCATGGTCAATTCATTTAATGTTACAACAAAGATGAAGTATAATTATGAGAATAATCATCATGTCATTTATCTTATCTTTACTATTTAAAATGAGTTGTGTGTGTCTATAATAATAAATATCTTCACTGTTCTCTAAGTTCTAACCATAAACACCAGCAAGAAAACATGTAAAACACAACTAAAATGAAATGAAAGACATAAAAGATGAGTGAAAGTAACCATCACACAATCAAATCAAAACAATCACTAAATGAATGAACATTGAATCAGAAAACTTTATTAATCCTGGGCTGAGCTACATTTGCTCCTTCAGAATAAAATAAAATAAGAATAACAACAACAGATGTCACTGGACGTCCGTCCTTCAGCCGGAGTCTGGACATACGTCTGGACGTCTCCTTTACTTAGACGTCACTGAGTCAGAGTGTTTCTCTGCAGGGATCAATAAAGTTTTACATTTGTGAAGTAAATGCACGACAGGAGCCACGCGACCTGCACTCATCAATCATCAGCTGCCGTGTGTGAGAGGACGAGAAGACGAGAAGACGAGGACGAGTGTCTTCACTCAGAGCAGAGACACAAATCTCAACTACTGCAACCATTCACCCATTCATAAATGAATCTGCTTCTAATTCTATCATCCATTCATCAGTTTTTAGTGTTACACGTGAATATATTAAGCAAAGAAATCATAGCGTCATCAGCGTATACTGTGACTGTGTGGAGCAGTTAGAGAAACCGGATATTTTCTGTTTTCTTTGCTCCATAAACAAAGAAATCGTCATCTTTTCACACGTTTGACAAACTCTGATCAATATTTTCTGACTGATCATGAAAATAATCTTTAGTTTCACTCACACTCGTGTGTTGTGATGTTGTCCAAAGTGGGGCCTGTGGACCACAGCAGGCGCGGCAAGACAACGACACACCGTGTGCAAACGCCACATAATGTTTCTGTAGCAGCGTTCCAGCGCCGCCTACAGGCCTGTCACATGTACGACATAGTCATTTATTTAAAGACTTAAAAATCTCTCGTCCAAAATCTGTCATCCAAACAAAGAAGAACTGTCCCCCCCGTGTCCTCATTACATGTTAAAATAGTGAGCTATAATTAGGCTTTTATTTTGAAATATTGATTTAGCCGATGTAAGGTGACATGAATTATTAATCTGCTAATTCCTCAGCCTAAGGTAAAGATTGAGTGTGAGGTGAGCTCCACTGCTCGTTTCAGTTTCATCTCTTCCTTCATTCATTCATTCATTCACCCATTCATTCTGTTTCAATCCCCTGCTATGTAAATATGTAAAGGTGAGTTTAAAATGACAAACATTTAATAATACATATACATATATATGTACATATTGTTTTTTTTAAAGAAAGATACAAGGAATATAATCAGATTAAAATAATGACATTTAAAATAAATACATAAAAAGATGTGAAGAACAAAAACAGAAGCAGGAATTAAGATGTTTTATTCTTATTTTAATCCCAATACTTTTGCTGTATTTGGTTTAAAAGTTGATTAAATGTTAGTTTTGATTCCAAATGAAAAATCACTAAAAGTTAAAGGTTTTTGTTAATGTTTGCACACATGAATTTTCTGAATATTATGTTAAATATGAAGTTAATTCAGCCGCTCACAGGAAATGACTGTGAATGAATGTTCAAAGGTGACAGAGAGAGAGCGAGCATCAGAGCGACAGAGAGAGACAGACAGAGAGAGAGAGCGACAGAGAGAGAGAGAGAGATAGAGAAATGAGCTCCTCCTAAAACAGTGATTTATGATTTTGTCTAAAGTCAGAGTCATAAATCATAAATCATAAATCATGGTGGCTCATGAACACATGAATCTTTTCTACACTAAATGTCAAAGTTAAGTTTCATGAAAATCACTTTAGAAGTCATTTAAAAAATAAAAGTCATCTGTGTAACTGTGAAAATGTTTCACTTTTAATAAAAGAACAAATCGTTCATTGATTAAACTTTAAAATCATAAACATTATTTCATACATATACATATATATATGTACAGTATATGTATATATATATATGTATATATATATATATATATGTATGTATGTAGTGTTGCTGGCTGTCCTCTCTGCATCCCTGAACGTAAACAGTGTAACTGGAGCTCTGTCACTCAGCTGTGGATCAGTGGTAAAGCGGGTCAAGGGATTGATCCCAGACTTTGTAAAGACATGGAACCGTGATCTGACGACTGTGAAGTAACTGAAGTAAAATCCGTTTTGAATCATTCAAAACACTTTCTGTCGTTTTTCTGCTTCTTAAATGTGAATCTTTCCTTTAAAAACAATGATTTTGAATCATTTTGTGTTTGTGGACAAAAACAAAGACGTTTGAGAAACACACATATAATATTACTAATGTTCTAACAATGACTTTAGTTAACATGTGAGTTTAAATTAGGATTAGGATTAGTTTACTGAGTGTAAACTGTGTGGATGTGAGAGATGATGTGGATTATAATCCTCATTATGACACAGAGAGAGAGAGAGCTCCATTTAAGTCTCTAATCAGATCACTCAACGTCTTCATTACAGTCTGACTGTGTCCCACAGGAAGTGAAGTGGTGAAGTGGTGAGGTGGTGAGGCCGTGGACTCACTCTGTCACTCAAACTGCTCGACCCTCGACAACATGAGGCCGAGAAAACAGCGCCTGATCTTTGATGAAGATATTTATAAAGATTTAGTGTCACAGTGAGGAAGAGGAGGAAGGGGAGGGAGGGAGGGAGGAGGAGAGGAAGAGGAGAGAGGAAGAGGAGCGGAGGACACTGCAGACCCATTTTAACTCTGCCTTTCATTCTCTGCCACAGTGAGAGGGTGAGAGGGTGAGGAACTGTGGGACCTGTGATTGACAGCTGGAGTAAACTAGTTGAAGTTAAACGGATTACACGTTAATATAAGAGGCATAAATGTGACAGTGTGTGTGTGTGTGTGTGTGTGTGTGTATGTGGCGCCCCCTGCAGCTGAGACTGTGTTACTGTGACTCATGTTCAGAGTTACAGTAAAAAAAATAAAGTCATTGTTGACTCTGAAGAGAAGAATCCATGAACAGCTGAAGAGTGAGTCCAGGACCAGAACCATCCTGGACCACAATAATCTAGGACCAGAAACATCCTCGACCACAATCATCCTGGACCAGAAACATCCTGGACCACAATCATCCTGACCACAGTCACCCAGGACCACAATCATCCTGACCAGAATCATCTAGGACCAGAAACATCCTCAACCACAATCATCCTGGACCAGAAACATCCTGACCACAGTCATCCAGACCACAATCATCCAGGACCACAATCATCCAGGACCACAATCATCCTGGACCAGAAATATCCTGACCACAGTCATCCTGGACCACAATCATCGTGGACCACAGTCACCCAGGACCACAATCATCCAGGACCACAATCATCCTGGACCAGAAATATCCTGGACCACAGTCATCCTGGACCACAATCATCCTGGACCACAGTCACCCAGGACCACAATCATCTAGGACCAGAATCATCTTGTGGTGTGAACAGAATCATCCTGAGGCAGAGATTAATTACCACGTTAAACACAGATTCTTCTCGCTCATGTCAGGGGTGTAAGATGAATTTAAAGCCTCTGCAGTCTCACACACACATGATCTATGATCACATGATCTATGATCACATGATGTCACAGAGACGAGCACGGATTAGTGAAGATTCTCCTTCATTTAAGGATTCATTCTGAGGATTAATCTGCTCAAAGACTCAAGAAGCGACTGAGACCTTTATCCTCCTCATATTTTTATCCAGAGCCGTGAACCTAGTGGCTGCTTGGGGCCCCCTGATCACCAGGGGCCCCTCACTAGTGTGTGTGGAGAAAAACAAACATTTGAACATAAAAACCAAAGTCATTGTTTTTTTATTTACGTTCAGTCCACTGTTTGTGTCGAGGAGAAAACCACGTCATGTCAAATGCAGTTCAGGGCCCCATAAAGTCTTGGAGCGGCCCTGTTGTTTCTTCTTAAATGGGAATAGTTTCCGGTTTCTTTGAGTTCGAATGAATTCTTTGTTTTTATGGATCAATCATTTCATGTTTGTGATGATGATGTTCTCAGATTATAAATCTGTTTCTTTTGTTTATGTCAGAATGTTGATTTTCTTTCATGTGTTCATCAAAGTCTTTCATTTCCTGTCAACAAAAAAAACAAAACTGACAAAATCAACTGTAAACTTCTACATTGTCATTATTATTGTCATAATAATAAGTCTGGTTGCTATGGTAACGTGATAAACGATCATATCCATGTCCAGCAGAGTGAGGTGAGAGGATTGAGAGTGGGATTGTTCAGGGATTAGACGACAGATTAACACAGATGAAGAGACAAACGTCTGTCTCTAGTGTCTCACGCTCACAGACGTCTGTCGGTCTCTGCTGTCTCACCCTCACAGACGTCTGTCGGTCTCTGCTGTCTCACCCTCACAGACGTCTGTCGGTCTCTGCTGTCTCACCCTCACAGACGCCTGTCTCTTCTGTCTCACCCTCACAGACGTCTGTGATCACATGACCTCAGGTGTGTGTGTGTGTGTGAATGATCTCACTGTGATAATCTTTATTTTTAAAGTTAATCTTCGGTTCAAAACTTGATTCATCTGTTCATCTGTGCTCCTCCTCCTCCTCACAGCTCCTCCTCCTCCTCACAGCTCCTCATAAGTGAAGGTTCATGTGTTCATCTGTCAGAACACATCATCTCTAGCTCTCAGGATTCATCGCGTTATCATATTATTTGTATTATTTTTGTTATTTGTTGGATTAACCCTTTAACATGGACATGCACACAGGAAGCAGCTGTTGGGATCAGCTGATCCAGATTCACTTGTCCGGTTCAGAGTCTCCCTGTGAGTGAGTGAACAACATATTCATCCTCTCATCAGCTCTTCTTTTGTGTGTGTGTGTGTGTGTGCGCGCGCAGGTGGGCAGCACATAGGTTTCTGGTTCAGGGCTGTGGTTCTGTGGTTCTGTGGTTCCCCTGAGCAAGGCACCAGATCCCTCTGTTCATGGTTAACTGGACTGGTCGTCCATTTATATCATGGTATTTTGTGAGTGAGTGAGTGAGTGAGAGGGTGTGTGTGAACGTAACCACAAAGCTTCTTGTTTTGAAGTGAATTTCTCTCGTTGTTTCCAGAACATTTGCAGTAAATGTTTGTTTGATCCACGTCAGACTTTTGAAACATTTGTTTCATTCACGTCCGTTTTCACATTCACACACATGTGTGACCAGCACTACAGGGATTATTTCACTGTGTGTGTGTGTGTGTGTGTGTTGTTTTCCAGGTGACACACACAGAGTGGAGGTTCCCAGGGAGCAGATGGAGGTGGTGAGAGGAGAGAAGGTGGTGTTTCACGCTTGGTACAGTCCGACCTCGGACTTCTCCAGAAACTCTGTCGTGTGGCAGTTCATGGGAAACACGACGAAGCAGGTGAGACGCTTAAAAAACACACATGACCTCTGACCTCTGACCTCTGCTGGAGCAGAGAAACAAACGCAAAAGAGATAAAGGTAAAGTTCGTAGAGTCTTCAACTCGTGTGAGGATTTAAACTGTTAGTGAAGTCATTTTATATAATAATCAAATAAACATTCATCAACGTGATAAATAAAAATGTTATTTCGTTCAGCTTCACAGATTAAACACAACATCAATTACATTGAACTTTTGTCCTTTTAAAAAACGACTTAAATATGAGCTTCTGTCTCTGAGTGAAGGAATATTATATAATATATAATAAATACATTAATAATCATATATAACATTAAATAATTAGACATTTTTTTATGTTATATTTGAGTTAAAGTCAATTTATTTTTAGATGTTGAAACATTTCCGGCGACGTTTGTAAAGTGAGCAATTTTTAATCTGCAGAGATTAGGATTATTGTCAACACCACATTGGAAGAAAGATGGAAGGGTGAGGTTATTAATGAGAGGATGAGACCAATGACATCATCCCCACTTTACACTGCTCCTCCTATATGAGGCATCATATGTGTGTGTGTGTGTGTGTGTGTGATTAATATAATCTAAACAGTTTGGGTGTGTGACGCCTCCATAATCTGTACATGTCAGGATTATCTTTATTAAAATGCTGCATATAAAATTATCATTTTATTTGAACAAAATTACACACAAAATTAAAACATTTCTTTGTTGACATAATTGCTGATAATCTGAAGTTGTATTTATTGATGTGTTTCATTGGTACAAAATAAGAAAAATAACTCATTTAATAAATCAAATCAAATCAATGTAAAGCATACATTTGGAGTGGTTGTAGAAATATAAAACAAAGTAAAGTACAGGAAGTATTTGTACTTTGTTACAACTCTGATCTGCACGTGATAATAAACCTGTTTAAAGTGTTGTTTTCTCCGTGTTTTTCCAGGTGATAAACTTCAGCTCAGGTGAGGTGGGCCTGGGTCAGGACCAGTTTGCCTCCAGAGTGGGTTTCAGCGCCTCCATGCCCTCCACAAACCTCTCCATCTACATCAACAACACGCACGAGTCCGACTCTGGACGCTACGTGTGCAGCGTCCTCATCCCGAGGAACCCCGGCCTGACCGGGGAGATTCATCTCAGCGTCAAAGGTAGTCAGCCAGGTCACAGGTCACATTTAATCCCAACAATCTGGATTTACAGAGATATTAGTCTGGATTTTTTTTTTTGGATTGGACCGTCTGTTAAATAAAACAATCTTGTGTTTGATGAATAAAACTCATCAGCTGTTCAGAGAGGACATTATGTCATCTTACAGCAGCAGCAGATGGGATAAAGAAGGGGCGGGGCAGAGGTGTGGGGTGGGCTTAAAAGGTTTATGTTTTTCGCGACACGGTCGCCGCCCTCCTAAGAAATCTCCATGTCGCCGCCACCGGATTAAAACTAACGTACAAGCTCACTGAAGGGTCATCGATCTGTCTGTCTGCCTGTCTGTCTGTCTGTCTGTCCCCTCCAGTCCCCCCCTCCCCCCCAGTGTGCAGCATGAGTGGAGACGCGGTGGTGAAGGGGAACGTGACTCTGACCTGTAAATCCTCTCATGGAAAACCTGTCCCTCAGTACAAATGGACCAAAGCTGCTCCAGTGTCCGAGGTTTTCTTCTCTCCGATGCAGAGTGAGTATTTCCTGTTTCTCTGTCACTTTAAACTTGATCATATTTTCTTTATTTATGAAAATATAAAATATGATTTATGATAATATCAGTGTTTGAGTCAATAACGACACTGATATAAAGTCTATATAAGGTACTTTAGTCTCCTCTGTAGTGAAAGGAGTTCATGTTTTTTATGTTGCTACGATAAACGTGCTCAGACCAGTTTGTTCATTTACGAGCTAATTACCAAGATGGACACCAAATTCAAAATGGCTGACTTCCTGTTGAGTTGAGGCCGCGGTCGTGATGGACTTTTTTGTTCGTCTTGGGCGACGACGTCTTCCCACCAAGTTTCGTGAAATTTGGTGCAACTTAATTTTGGCCTGCTCCATCCACATTTCACCTTAGGGCGGCGCTATAGAGCCCTGGTGCAACGCATGTGTCCAAGCATTATGACAATATAGAATGATGAATGATGAAGAAAAGTGATTATAATGAGTTGTTTGAGTGTATCAGAAACTTCTGATCATCTACACAAACGTCTGTAAAGTTTACAGTGAAACGTAATTAAAGATACAATAATAAGAGAAAAGTGAAGCAGACGTTTTCTGAGAGAAAATGACCTGTTGATGTCAGAGGTCAGAGGAAAATGACCAGAATCTACAGGAAATCAAAGTAAATAAGAGTCATTTTAACCATGATATGAAGGAAACAAACAACACATCAAACTTTAGCAGATGATCAACAGAAGATTCTGTCACTCCTGACTATTTAAATTTGTCTTGTTTGTTTCATTTATGTGTTGTGTTTATTTTTTATATTTATTTTAATTTGACGTGTGTCTAAGATTGTGCTGCTGCTATAACACAATAATTAACACGTTTTGGGATCAATAAAGGAAATGGTTCAAATTAAAATGAAAGATAATTTCAGTTGGTAAAACTTCAATGAATTCACGATGAAGAAAACACATCGTCAAGTTTGAACTGAATTCATTACTTAAGGTTTTACCAACTGAACTAAAAGTTTCAACAACCAATTTCTACTTTAGCTACCTAACTACTGTAACTAGTTAACTAGCTTTTATTTATCTATCTATGCTAGCTAACTAGCATTTAATTACCTACTTTTGTTAGCTAACAAGCATCTATCTAACTATTCTAGATAGATAGATGCTAGTTAGCTAGCTACAGTAGTTGGAATGATGCTAGTTAGCTAGCAAAAGTAGAAACTTTAGTTCAGTTGGTAAAACCTTAAATAATGTGTTATAGCAGCATCACAATCTTAGACGCATGTCAAACTAAAATAAATATAAAAAAATCGAACCTTTAAGAGGTGAAAAATAACACAAATAAACATAGGACATAAATTAAACAAGATAAACTAAACAGAAGATTATTCAGGAGTGACAGAATCCTCTGTTGATCATCTGCTAAAGTTTGATGTGTTGTTTGTTTCCTATCATGTTTAAATTGACTGCTTATTTACTGACTTACTGTTTGATTTCCTGTACATTCTGGTCATTTTCCTCCGACCACTGACATCAACAGGTCGTTTGCTCTCAGAAAACGTCTGCTTCACTTTTCTCTTATTATTGTATCTTTAATTACATTTCACTGTAACTAGCTATCTAACCAGCTAACTAGCGTCTATCATTATTTTCTACTTGTGCTTGTTTTTAAAACTTCTATCGCACTAAAAAAAAAAGCTAGCATATACATTAAAATCTACACTGTTTAAGTGATACACAAAGATTATAAACCATAATAGATAAACATTATTTTTCGTTATTTTCATTCAAAACTCTTTATTTGCTGTGTTAGTAAAGTGTGTCTCCACAGACACTGAACCTTTCATTTATAAAACTACACAGAGAACTGTGTTCTGTCCATGCACACACACACACACACACACACACACACACACACGCACACGCACACACACACACACACAGGTGTGGTGTGTTGAGTGTAATTACCTCAGGTGTTTTTAAAGAGTGAATCTGCTGCTTCTTCTTCTTCAGTCTCTGACACTGAAACAACTGTTTTACTCTCTGTTTTCTCTGTTTGTTCTGTAAGAATTTTGTGTCCAAGGGGGAAAAATGTTGATCATTGTTCTGTAAAACAAACTAAAGATGTTCAATTTATCATCAGAGGAGAAGAAAAGAGAACAAAGACAAAGAAAGTCTGCATCACAAAACGTCCTTTTTATTCTTTTAAAAGAGAAAAACAACAGCTGTTCTCTGGGGTTAAACAGTTTAGTGATGAACAGTTGAAACTGTGTATGAAACAAATGTGATTTTAAAAGTAACAAACGTTGGTGCATTTTTAACAGAAACAAATGAATGTAAGTGTTTCTAAATAAACGTGTGCCACACTCACACATCAATGACAGACGATCAGCGTCTGATCGTTTAACACAAACGTCTCCCTCTGTGATCGTGTGTTGACCCACACTGACCCCTGCAGGACGTCACATGTGTGTTCATACATTCATCCACACACACACACACACACGCTCTGGCCCTTTCTCAATACTCAAGTAGGCAAGGATGTACTTGCGTACTTGAGAAGTACTTTCCAAATACAGAGTATACAAGTATGACTCTTCAGTTGGAACAGCAGCTACTTCCTTGTTCTACTGTTTGAATGACGGGCGGCGCCTGGTGCTTAAGCCTCATTACCGCCACCTACAGTGTTGATGAATGAACATATGAAATACTTTTAATAAATGCAGATATATTGTTATTATTTTTGAGGCTGATGACGTTTTCACGAGTACAGGAGTACGCACAAGTATGGATATTGAGAAACGGCCTTTGAGTTCATGTGTTCATCTCCCTGTGTGACCCTGTCATCATCTCTGACTTCACTCATTCATCAAACTCGTCGTCAGTCGCTGCGAAAGCTCACTTTAACGAAGTCAAATAAACGTGGAACATTGTTTTGATATTACTGTAAACATTTAATGTTACTGTAAAACTTTAATATTACTGTAAAAGTTTAATATTACTGTAAACATTTAATGTTACTGTAAAACTTTAATGTTACTGAAAAGTTTAATATTACTGTAAACTTTTAATATTACTGTAAACCTTTAATATTACTGTAAACTTTTAATATTACTGTAAACCAATATTACTGTTTAATGTTACTGTAAAATATTACTGTAAAATTTAATATTACTGTAAACATTTAATGTTACTGTAAAACTTTAATATTACTGTAAACCTTTAATATTACTGTAAACATTTAATGTTACTGTAAAACTTTAATATTACTGTAAACATTTAATGTTACTGTAAAACTTTAATATTACTGTAAACGTTTAATACTTGTAAACATTTAATTACTGTAAAACTTTAATATTAATATTACTGTAAACTTTTAATATTACTGTAAAACTTTAATTTACTGTAAACCTTTAATATTACTGTAAAAGTTTAATATTACTGTAAAATTTTAATATTACTGTAAACTTTTAATATTACTGTAAACGTTTAATGTTACTGTAAACGTTTAATATTACTGTAAACCTTAATATTACTGTAAACCTTAATATTACTGTAAACCTTTAATTTTACTGTAAACCTTTAATATTACTGTAAACCTGTAATATTACTGTAAACTTTTAATATTACTGTAAACCTTAATATTACTGTAAACGTTTATTTCTGTAAACGTTTAATATTACTGTAAACTTTTAATATTACTGTAAACCTTTAATATTACTGTAAACCTTTAATATTGCTGTAAACCATCATCATCATCATCATCATCATCATCATCACTTTTCTCTTCCATCTTTTCTTTTTTTCTTCTGCCCTAAAACAAAAACCCCAGGATGGAGATCCTGCCCTCAGCCCCTGCTCGTGCTCGGGTTCTTGGGTAAGGGATTTTCACTCATTCACTCATTCACTCCTCCCACCTTCTCCTGCAAACTGTGACCTTCAGAGGAGGAAGAGGAGGTCACAGCTGCAGACTGTAGGCAGGATTATTTCACGTTGAACTTAAACTCTCAATGAAAAAGACATTTCTTAAATGTGTCGCACTTTACCAGGGCGGCCATTTTGTGTCACCGTTTTCTACAACAGTGCAAACGGATTTGATAAAAGGTTGAATTTGCCTTTTAAAAATCTTTATTCCACGTGTGTTACATTATCCTGCGACATTCATTCTTTCATGCATTCATCCTGCCATCATGTGCACAACAACAACATCACTGTTTCTTTTCTTTTATGACTGAAATGACGAGTTTAGGGTTTAGATGAGTGGTTGTGGGTCAGGACTCACACATGTCACATGTCACATGTTACATGTGACATGTGACATGTTACATGTTACAGACATGGCTGTAAATATGTCAAATATATGTGAATGAGTGACTTTATTCTCCAGTAAACACTAGTTCATTTATTCATCACTCTGTAAAAACATGACATTAATGCAGGTTTCAGGTTGAAATTGCAATTTTTCTTTGTTGGAGTGAAGAAAAATAGACGATTGTTGTTATTTGCTAGAATGTGTAGATTTAGAAGATGAATGTTGTGTGTGTGTGTCACGTGTTGAACACATGTTGCTGTTCACTGACTGTAAACATGCCTCGTGTTACACTTCAGTCACTGCAGCTGGATCTGGATCTGATTCTGGATCTGGTCTGTGCTCAGGACTGAACTCACTCTGGGCTCAGAATCAGCTGATGTTCTGTTAAGCTGTTAATCTGGGTTTAGTTCTGTTGCAGCTGACAGATTAAAACCGTCAGAGAGGAACACGTTCATAATTCATCATAAATCATCTGCAGCTGAGGCATGAATTTTATGTAACGCTGTAGTTTGTCGTCAGTCTGAAGTTTCCTTGTCTTTCTTGAATGTCAAATGTCTGAATGATTTCTTTGTTTTTATGAAATCCTGAAAATATTCACATTTAAAAGCTGTTTTTTTTTTAAATGATTGAAATGGAAGCACAGCTGTGGTGTGTGTTTGTGTGATTTAAACATGTTGTTGTTGTTGTTGTTGTTTCAGATGAGAGGCAGGGAACACTCAGACTCACTAACTTAACCAAAAACATGTCAGGAAAATACGTTTGCACGTCCGCGAACACGGCAGGTTCTGACAGCTGTTCCATCAACCTGGACGTTCACACCTGTACGTATACTCTGTGTGTGTGTGTGTGTGTGTGTGTGTGAGAGTTTACAAACAACAGCCGTTTAAAAAGCACCTTGTTTCCAGCGTCTAACGCGGCGCTGATGGCAGCAGTAGCGACTCTGGGCTCGCTGGTCGGGCTCATGGCCATGGTTCTGTTCCTCGTCTTCATCCTGAGACGAAGACGAGAGCCTGAGGAAGACGACATCGCTAATGAGATCAAGTGAGAGCGATCACTTTATTAGGAACACAGCGTGACACACTTAGATTTTCTCCACAGATGAAGAAGCTTTTATTTTAATTCATGAGACGAGTATTTAATACTTTATTCTTCTCTTTCACTCATTTAATCTCTTTTTAAGCTGCTTTAGTATCTTTCTCTTGATTTGTTTCAGTGTTTCATGACGTATTTTTCTCTTGTAATGTTTTGTCGGCATCCACACGGTGTTAAATGTGCTCACATCCCATAATACACAGTATAGGGCTAATTTTATACCATTAATAATTACTGTTACATTTGTAATTGTTTGTGTGAGTGAAACATTGGGAGCTAATGCTAACAGCGGCTAACCCGAGATACGTTTCCGAACTGTCGCCTGAATGCGATAAAGTCATGCAGATGCATCATGGGGGATAAATAAAGTCCGACGCAGTTGCCAGAATCTGGACATGTGATCTCTGACCTCAGATTAATCACTCATTTCCTGTTTCCTGTGCAGGGAAGACGCTCTGGCGCCAAAGCGCGCGTCGTGGGCGAAGAGTAACACGGGCTCTGACTCCATGTCCAAGAACGGGACGCTGTCCTCCGTCACCACCAGTCCTCGACCACAGGATCCACATCGGCCCAGTTTCCACTTCCAGTACTCGCCCGTCCCGACCTCGGACGGCTCGGTCGTCCACGCCTACCAGCTGCGACCCGGAGAAGCTAACGCGCTACAGGGACTTCCTGGTTACAACGCGGGAGCCACGCCCACGCGCAAACACAAGCGTCCTCCGTGTTCTAACGGAGCTCTCAGGAGTCCGCTGGTGTCGCTCTCCAACAGGACTGAGCGCGCTCAGCCGCAGGTACCGCCCCCTCTCGCCACCTCACCGCAGACAAGCTCCGCCTCTCTGACAGGTGTGGGAGCGGTCGCTGTCGCGGCGCCTGCTCAGAGTCAAGCCGGGTCTCTGGTGTGACGGCGAAGACGAGACAGAGGGACAGACGGAGAGGACGGAGGGACATGAAATGAAAAAAACTGTCTCAATGAAGACGAGAAGTAAATGGTGGTTTGTGTTCACTTAAAGGTCCAGTCTGTAATAATGAAGTAAAATGAGCAGATCGCCCCCTGTGGCAGGAAATGTCACTGTTTCACGTCTCTGGACGTTTGTTTATATCAGATGTCACATGACTCTTGTCACATGACTCTTGTCCTTAAGTGCAAAATGTAAAAAAAGACCTTAACTAAGGCAACATCAACCAAACACTTATTTATTTATTCATTACAATTCATTATTCATAAACAATAAACCCTCACAAATGTTACGCACCGGACCTTTAACATTCACAGATTTATTTATGACAGAAACAAAGAGAAATGATTCAAATGTTCATTTATTATCTAGTTAAAGAGAGTTAAAGTTTGTGTTAAACTGTGTTAAAGGATGTTAATATAAATGTTGACGAACGCTTCAGTGAACGTAGAGTTTGTAAAGTTTGAATTAAAGTTTATTCATATATTTCTATTTATTTAAAAATGACTCAGTTGCAGCAGACTGAGGCGCAGTGCTGCCCTCTACAGGTCAAAGTCCTCAATCACACTTTAACCATCAGACGCTCCGACAAACTCAGTCAGTCGTCATCATACGTCAAATATGACGTGTTTAACCCTTAAACTGCCATGTGTTGTCCTGACGAGTGAGTGTGACAACATTCTAGTAACGACAAGTGATGTAACGTGATGTACAAACAAGAATGAGTCATAAAAGTTTTTTAAACAAACATGAAAAAAGAAACGTAGAAATTAAAATTTAAAAACAGAAAAGTGTGTTCAGACAGAAGTTTTATTTCTGTTTTTATTAAGTTTCATTTTGATCAGATAAAAACGGTTTCATTGTTTCAGAGAAAGAATGTAATGATGATGATGATGATGATGAAGATGATGATGATGTAGCAGTGGATTATTTTCATGTTCTAATGATTGTTGACTTTTTCAATAAAGTATTGGATTATAATCACTTCTGGATTATTAAGTTTAAATGAAATCATGATCACGGAGAATGGAAATAAAAAGTCAGATTTCTTTTAGAAAGACTTTTATTTTGGAGTAAGGTTAAAAAAAAAAGCCTGTGTGTGTGTGTTCCGTTACACACGTGAACACGTGAATTTATGAACACATGACAGAGAAATACAGTAACAGACATGATAAGACATGAATCTTAATCTCATGAAAGTGCTTTAGCAGCTTTTCTTAAATAAAACCAGGATCAAACGTCTGTTTCCATGCTAATGTTGCTATGCTAGCTTTAGGATTTCATCACATTCTGACCTGCAGGTGGCGCTGAATGAAGTCACCTGATTTTTAAGGCTGCAACGATGAGTCGTCGACTATTTTCATAATCAGTTCATCAGTTTTACAGTTTTTATTTCAATAAAAATGACGTTTCTGTAATTTTTCTGCTTTCTTTGAGAAACATCTTCATTTTCTGGATCAAACCGACTGATGGAGAAAATGTGTCCCAGATGTCACTGTTACGAAAATACTTAGGAGTTGTGGTTTTATACCCGAGGAACAAACTAAAGTTACACTAGAAACACAGTAACAAACCGGTCTGACAGACCATAATAATGCTGGATCACAGGTCTGTGAGCAGATCTCTGGATATGATCATCCTCATCACCTCGTTAGTTCCTGAGTAACAAAATAAAACAGACACAAATATTAATGTTTAAACTTTATCAACACAAACAAAGCAACAGTTCAAATCTTTACTTTCTTTTAGATTTTTACAATAATAAAATCATTGATCAAAGGAAATGATCTCATAATAACGTCTAAAGTTTCACGTTATATATGAGATATCTTTTTACAAATGATTCTAAAATCAGTTTATAAAAAAGAACTTTTGACAGAAGTTTCTCTGGAACATTAGAAAAGTTTCTTTCTTACAGAAACAAATGAAATCAACAGAAAAACCTTTCAACCTAAAAAAACTCAGACGTCATCTGGAGAGAATGAAAACATGGAGGTGAATGAGTGAATGAAAGGTCTCACCCTCGAGGATCTGATGAACTCTGATGTCTCGTACGAACTGCTGCACGGCGTAGTCTTTCAGGTAACCGTACCCGCCGTGCATCTGCAGGGCCTCGTTACACACCTGAGGTCAGAGGGGTCACAGGGGTCAGAGGGGTCACTGGGGTCAGAGGGGTCAGGTCAGAGGGGTCAGAGGTCAGACTCACGTTGAAGCACTGGTCTGTGGCGAACAGTTTGGCCATGGAGCAGAGCGAGACGGCGTCAGAGCGGTTCTCCTGCAGAGCTCGCGCTGCTTCACGCACCATCAGACGAGAGGCCACTAACTGAGAGGCCATTTCTGCCAGTTTGAACTGGAGGAACTTTAAAGACACGAGAACACGCCCGTTCAAACAGACCATAATAATCAGCATTCAATACTCATTATTCTTATTGATGAACGCCGCGTTACCTGGTTTTTAGAAAGCGTTTCTCCAAACTGTTTCCGCACCATCATGTGATCTCTGGCTAACTGAACGCAGGCGTGAGCCGCGCCCAGAGAACAGGAAGCTGAGAGAGAGAGAGAGAAAAGTGCTGAGTCACTCTTTCAAAGAGAGAGAGATAAAAGTGCAGAGTCACTCTTTTAAAGAGAGAGAGATAAAAGTGCCGAGTCACTCTTTTAAAGAGAGAAAAGTGCAGTCACTCTTTTAAAGAGAGAGGTAAAAGTGCCGAGTCACTCTTTTAAAGAGAGAGAAAAGTGCAGAGTCACTCTTTTAAAGAGAGAAAAGTGCAGTCACTCTTTTGAGAGAGATAAAGTGAGTCACTCTTTTAAAGTGAGAGATAAAGTGCAGAGTCACTCTTTTAAAGAGAGATAAAAGTGCAGAGTCACTCTTTTAAGAGAGAGAAAGTGAAGAGTCACTCTTTTAAAAGAGAGAGATAAAAGTGAGTCACTCTTTTTAGAGAGAGAGAAAAGTGCTGAGTCACTCTTTTAAAGTGAGAGTGCAGAGTCACTCTTTTAAAAGAGAGAGATAAAAGTGCAGAGTAAAGAGAGAAAAGTGCTAAGTCACTCTTAAAGAAAGAAAAGTGCAGAGTCACTCTTTTTAAGAGAGAGAAAAGTGAAGAGTCACTTTTAAAAGAGAGAGATAAAGTGCAGAGTCACTCTTAAAGAGAGAAAAGTGCTGAGTCACTCTTTTTAAAGAGAAAGTGCAGAGTCACTCTTTTAAACAGAGAGAAAAGTGCAGAGTCACTCTTTTTAAAGAGAGAGAGAGAAAAGTGAAGAGTCACTCTTTTAAAAAGAGAGAGATAAAAGTGCAGAGTCACTCTTTTAAAGAGAAAAGTGCTGAGTCACTCTTTTAAAGAGAGAGAGAGAAAAGTGCTGAGTCACTCTTTTAAAGAGAGAGAAAAGTGCAGAGTCACTCTTTTAAACAGAGAGAAAAGTGCTGAGTCACTTTTAACAGCGAAAAGTGCGGAGTCACTCTTTTAAAGAGAGATAAAAGTGCAGAGTCACTCTTTTAACAGAGAAAAGTGCAGTCACTCTTTTAAAGAGAGATAAAAGTGCTGAGTCACTCTTTTAAAGGAACACTACGTCACTTTCTCTGAACCCATGTGACAACACGACAGCGTCTTTTTGTCAAAAATTTAAACATTTGTTAGATCTGACGTTCGTTTGTCACACAGAACAAATATCGACTACATTTGAAATGAATTATTTTTGGTCAATAATAAATAATAAATAATAAATGATAAATCCTGATATGATATATCCGGATCCTTGGGTCAATAATAAGTGAACTGGACTTATTTTGTTGAGCTGACTCATCAGTTACTAAACGAATCACTGACGATTATGATAATTGATTTATCAGTTTGAGTCTTTTTATTCAAACGAGTTTGTGTGATTTTTCAGCTCCTTAAATGTTGAACTCATCGATAGATGAATGAAGTGGTGAACGTGTGAACGGCGCCTCCTCACCGATGTTTATTCTCCCTCCGTTGAGTCCTTTCATGGCGATGCTGAAACCTTGTCCTTCTTCACCGAGACGATTGTTCACAGGAACAACACAGTCTTCAAATATGACCGCCCGGGTGGGCTGAGAGTTCCAGCCCACCTACACACACACACACAGCACTGATGTTATACTGCCATCTAGTGGTTTCCTACAAAAGCTTTAAAGCGGCTCTTTACCTTCCTCTCTTTCTTGCCAAAGCTCAGTCCTGCAGTTCCTCTCTCCACCACCACACATGAGATCCCTTTAGCTCCTTTTCCTCCTGTTCTGCACATGACCACGTAAACGTCTGTGTCTCCTCCTCCACTGATGAACGCCTGCACGCACACGCACGCACACGCACACACACACACAGTGTGTTACAGCGCTCAGTCAAACTCAAACGAGCGCCGAGCCTCAGGTGTTTCTCACCTTCGAGCCGTTGAGGACGTAGTGGTCACCGCTCCTGTGTGCAGAGGTGAGAAGAGACGCAGCGTCGCTGCCGCTGCCTGAGACGAGAAAACTACATTTAATCACACGTTATGTGATCATGTGACGTAACCGTGACAACATCCAGCATCACTGAGATAAAAGCAGGAGATGGTTCCACAAAGAACCGTTTTAACAGAAGATTTAAAACTAATGTAAAGAATATATAATTACTGTATATGAAACTTTAATTTATCCTTCATTTAAAAACACTGCACTCACTTTATTGGACTAATAAAGGGCTAGTGTGCTACTTATGGATGTTAGTAAGCTCGTTAATGGTGAATATGTGTTCCTTAATATGACAAACTGATTTTCTTTACCTTTACAAATGTTTGTATGAGATTCTTTAATCTGGATCAGACCAGGTCTGGTGTTACAGAGTCTGAACCAGTTCTGACACAGTGAGATTTCTGGGAACATCAGGTGATCATAAAAAACACCGACAGGACAAAGTTACAGATAAACCCATGAAAACATAAACCTGTCAGGACCTGGACCAGACTGAACCAGACTGAACCGAGACCAGGACTTTAATAAACTGAGAGTCTGGAGTTTTCATCTGCACATGTGGATTTCTGAGTAATCACCAGAACAGTAAGTGGTCTCATGCACACCTGTGGTCTCTGACCTGGTTTACTCTGCTCTGACACACACACACACACGCACACACACACACACACACGCACACACGCACACACACACACACGCACGCACACAGCTTGATTATTCTTCACTGAGCAACATATTTCTCAGCGTTTTGACCTCGTTCTCAGACGTAAACATGATTTTTGTGATTGAAGTCTCACTGTGAGTCTGACTGAATGTTCCCGGTTCACTTTGAGAAGCAGAATCCACATGAGCGAGCCACCTCTGGCGTTTCCAGAGGTCACTTCCAGTCACAAGCAGACGTTAGAACAGGTAACAACGTTCCAGGTGGAACTTCTCTGAAGCTCATGGATCATGAAGGTCCAGGTTCACGAGAAGCTTGTTTTCAGTCACAGAGCTGCTGTTTGCAATATTAGAACCTGCTACACGACGAGTTACGGATCCACTGTGGACTGTGGACGTGTGTTAAACCAGAACCTGTGTCTGTTGTGTGTTTGTGTTTCTGACCTGGTTCTGTGAGACAATAAGAAGCAAACTTCTCCATGGAACAAAGATCGGGACAGAACCGTTCTCTCTGCTCGGCGTTTCCAAACGTGTCGATGACCCACGCACACATGCTGCAGAGACATCAACAACAGTCACACACATGACATATACATACATATGTATACATATACACAGCTGCTGCTTAAAGCTTCATACTTGTGGATGCTGATGTAAGCTGTGGTGCTCACACATCCCGTAGACAAAGCCTCAAAGATGACGGACGTGTCCAGGCGAGAGAGACCTGATCCACCGACGTCCGGCTGAACGTAGATGCCTCCAAAACCCAGCTGAGCTGCTCGACGCATCGTCTCCACCGGGAAGATCTCCTGCAGGAAAGCAGACAAACAAAGACTGTAAACATTACCACTGATACATCTGCAATAATCCAGATTACCTTGTGGTCCCACTCGGCCATGTGAGGAGCCATCTCTTTGGCTGCAAAGTCAAACGCCACTTTCTGGAATTCCTTCTGTTCATCAGTGAGTCCATGAGCAGCTGAGAGAATAAAGAAAACCACAGAAAAAGAACTGTTAAATAAAGACAAATAATAGAAGAATGTCTTTCAAATACACGTTTGGATGAAGTTTAAATGTATTTTAAAGCAACACTGTGACTAAGCTCTGCTTTAGATGCTATAACACTGTCATACATGAATAATAGTTGTATTTACTTAACATAGACTTAACTCTTAAGTACTATTTGAAAAGTCTAAATATATTAAAAACAAAGTCGTAACAACCAGCTGCAACATTTACATTAAAAAGTAAAGAAAATACACAAACATTTGCTTTATTACAACTACTGCCGCTTATATCATCTGAACAGATTATTGTTATACTGTGAGGAATGAATGAATGAATGAATGAATGAATGAATGAATGAATGAATGTGATGTTTCAGCTTCTTAAATGTGAATATTTCCTGGTTTCTTTGCTCCATAAAAACACAGAAATCATTCAAACTCAATCATTTTCCACGTTTAAATAACACTGATGAATATTTAATGACACAGTTATTAAATGATTCATTGTTCTGTTGTAGAAGAAACTCAATTAACTTAAGGAACGAGTTTTGACTTATTCAACTGTGGTTTGGTTAAATGACTAAAGTTAACTGGTTAAAGTTAACTGTTTCTATACTTAACTACTGACCTGTAAACACTGGTTATGAGTTATTCATGTTCAGTTAAAAACAATCGCTGTCACTCAGATCTTCTCACGCTGAATAAAACGCAAACTTACGGTCGATACATGAGCTGATTCCTCTTCTCTGCGGGATTATTTTCACGTTAATCCGCTGTTTCCTGCAGGAAAACGATGAAAATAATCTGGAGATTCTGCTCAGAGAAGCAGCTCCGGCCGCCGCCATGTTTGTCCCTGAACGGTGTTACGTGACCGAGCAGCCGCGAGGGCTGCTGGGAAATGTAGTTCTGTGGCGTTTACGGCTCTACGACAGCGTTTACGGCAGTTTGAAACCTACAGGGCCGGACCAAGACTTCATGTGGCCCTGAGTGAAATGTGATTTTGAGTCAAAAGTCAACAATAAAGCAGTAAATGACAGTAAATGATGTTTTTACGTCATAATTCCAGAAACAACTATTGTTAATTTGGTTAATTTAGTCTTAGTCTGGTTTCAAATGTCCTTATTAGTCTTTGTCATATTTCTGTCTTATTTTTCACTTGTATTTGTAGTTCTTTTTTGAACCAAACAAGAACTCAATTCACGGAGAAAATAATCCAGAGATTAACTGATGATGGGAATAATTGATGGGTGCATCTCGTTATGACAGTAAATGAAGATTCTTCAGTTTTTAAGTTATTCGTTAATGAAAATAATTGTTAGTTGCAGCCAAAAAAGAATTGATGATGTTACAGTTGTTGTTGTTGTTGTTGTTGTTGTCACAATATTACACAGTCATTTACTCTTGTCACCATTTATATTGTGATTTAGGTATTTTAAAGTTAAGTTAAGTTAAAATACCACATGTTTTTACAGCTTAACACACACATGAATGTGACTTTACTTCAGTATTTCTCACATTTCTCCATTTTTAAATACTAAACATGGATTTATTTCCTTTTGTAGATGAAAGCAGAGAAAACACAGAGTTTGATTGAGACTAAAAAAATAAAACATATTCTTTATTAACATTGTGTTTGGATTCACACGTGGAGATTTCACTTTACTCTGTGAACACAAACCAGGATGAATAATGAATGAATGAATGAATGAATGAATGAATTTGACTCAGTCTGTCAAAGTGCTGCCACCTGCAGGTGAAGGTTTGTCACCTGAGACACTCGTGTGTCTCATCAGTGTCCTTCACTCACTCACACTCCTGTAACCAGACTCTGTCTGTCTGTCCGTCTGTCTGTGAGACGAACCAGGTCAAAGACTCACTTCATGTCCTCCTCACTTTGTCCTCGTGTCCTCCTCACTTTGTCCTCGTGTCCTCAGAGCCACAGTATTTATGGGTCCCGTCTTTCACGAGTCCGTCTCATCGATGGAGGTCAGCTGAGAAAACGCTGGCTCCCCCTGGTGTTTGTAGAGAGCAGGACGATTTGTGTAAATGTCGTCCACAGGAAGAAGAAAAGTCACCGTTTTTACTTTGGCCCTGGAGACACACACACACACAGTTAAATAATGAAACATGTCAGACAGAGTATTTTGCAGGATTCTTTTGTGAATTCATTTCAACATTTCATGGAAGATTTCTGCATATTTTCATTAAAACGCATGTAAAATATTGTGATTATTTAGTTTTTTGTAGTATATGAAAGTGTATGAAATAAAAAGATGAGTTACAGACAAATTTCCTTTGTTTAAACCAGGGGTGTCAAACTCATTTTTGTTCAGGGGCCACATACAGCACAATTTGATCTCAAGGGGGCCGGACCAGTAAAAATAGCAAAATAATAGAATAATAACCTATGAACAACAAGAACTTCTTACTCATGAAGGATAATTTTACAAAACATGAAATTTCTTGAGAAATATAAGTGCAATTTCAACAATATCGTGCCTAAATTTACTATTTACACATCACACTGGATCTATAAAGGCACAAACATTTAGTCGTGGGTATCTGGAGCATTTGACATTACGTTTAGATTAGTGTGAAATTTGAACAAATTCATCCTGTGGGCCGGATTGGACCCTCTGGCGGGCCGGTTCTGGCCCCCAGGCCGTATGTTTGACACCCCTGGTTTAAACCAAACTTAATCGAGATAAAAAAAATATATTTTGATCCAAACGTCACTTCTTCTTTTCCACAACATTAACATAAACATTAAGAATAAAACTGTGATCAGTGGATTGTGTGTGTGTGTGCGTGTGTGCGTGTGTGTGTGTGTGCGCGTGCGTGCGTGTGTGTGTGTGTGTGTGTACCTGTTCTTGTGGACGTATTCCTGCAGCGAGTGTCTGTTGTTCACTTTTCCCGTTTCTCCTCTCCCAGAGTTTGCAAACACGTCGCTCCCATGATGCATCTCTTCTTGTAATCTCCTCCACCCAGCGTCGCTGCGTCTCATCCTGTCACTCCTTCCTTCTCTCAGAGTCAGATTAGCTGACAGATTAGAGCCCACAGAATATCTGCGTACCGTCATGACGCTGGTCTCTGCGTCAAAGAACCATAAAATGAGTCAAATAAAACAAATTCTATTCATTCAAATTCAAATGTTCATAATTATTCAACCCGTCATATAAAAGCTTTCTATAAAATACTGTGGAATCAATCCTTGATTATTTGTTATTATCTGTGAACAAGAGGAAACTAAGACATTATCACACAATATTAATCATCATCTCAGGAAACATTGAATATTTTTCTTTTTCTTTTATACTTCTTAATCCTCTAATTACTTCCTTGTGTAATAATTCTCCGTATTATCTTTATTTTACGTAATGATCAGATGATGTTTGGCGTGTTCAATTCAGTCCAACTTTATTTGCAAAGAACATTGAAACAAACAAGCTGTACAGAATAATAAATACATAAAAACTCACACAAGGCAATAAAATACAAAAACTGAACATATTCTTTATAGTTAACTGATTTTTTCATGGTTGCAGTTTTTATACAAACTTGATTCTACTGCATTTTCACTAGATGTTCTAGTTACGTGTGGGAAAAATCATAGAAAATGTAAAAAAACAGAGAGCACAGATTAATTTAAGTATAATGAACTCACTGTTAAAAAAAATAGAAGATCTGGTTCAGTCCAGTTATTTAAAACTTGTGACATTTGAAAAATCATCACAAAAAAATGACCGAAACATGAGATTCTCAAAGAACCTGGAAGCGTTAGCATGGATGCTACGTGATTTCATTTTCTTCAGCAGTCATTTGTTGAATGTGAGTGAATTCTGTTTGTTTGTTTGTTAATCACAGAGTCGTCAGCATAGACGTGAACTTTACTTACACCACAGATTTAACAGGAGGTCACTGATGAAGATGAAGATCAGGATTGATCCAAAACATGAACTTAAACTACTTTTTAATCAACATCTAAAGACACAACTGTCTCAGTGAAGCTGTAAATCAGTCTGAGTCGTCAGGGAAAGTTTTGCATTTACAACAAATTATCGGGAGGTTGTTGGATAAAAATAGAGAACAGAAGCGTTTCTAAACATGAACCTTGAGGAACTCCTTTATCAACAGTTAAAGACACAGCTGTTTAAATCACTGAGTCATCTTTTAGGAGGTCAAAGATGAGGTAAAGATGGAGAACATGAGTGGTCCTGAACATGAACCTTGAGGAACCCCTTTATTGACGACGTTTATATTAAAAGTAACACATTAGTGTTTTTTTAAGGAGATAAAATGAATTTTCAGAGACAAAAGTGGCACTGAGTTTACAAAGTATAAAAACCACCATCTTTTCTTCTGCATCAGTCTTCTTACTTCTTACCTTTGTATTGTCCATCCAGAACCGGTGCAGACACGTTCCTCCTCAGGTTCACACTGTGGTTCTCCTCCACGTTCTGCTGCTCTGCTGCTGCTGCTGCTGCTGCTGCTGATGCTGATGCTGATGCTGACGCTGCTGATCCCAGGCTGGTTTCTCCTGTTCTGACGGCGACTGACCAGTGACCGCTGTCTCCTCTCAGCTCTCTGTTCTCGTCCTCCAGCTTCTTGATTTCATCTCGCATCTCCATGATGACCTGGGCCAGGCTGCGTGTGCTCTCCATGCTGCTGCTGCTGCGCTGCCAGAACCACGGCTTCCCAAAAACATGCGGTGACTCATGGAGCAGCAGCTGCTGCTGCTGCTGCTGCTGACCACACTGCTGCTGCTGCTGCTGCTGGGGTTTTAACATGCTGCAGGTCTTCCTCCCTCTTTCTTCCTGTGTGTGTGTGTGTGTCTCAATCTCAGTCCAGATCTTGTTCTGAGGCAGATTATGTCGCCTTTCACCACTTGTGCGGCTGAAAAGTCTCCGGTGATCAGTCAGCAGCAAACACGGGATGTTTTATTCATCAGGTCTCGGCCCTCGGCGTCCAGTTTCAGGACAACTAAGCAGGGGTCGGAAATGAAATGAGGCCTAAAGAAGAAGAAAGAGAAGAAGAAGACGAAGAAGAAGATCCAGTGAAGTTACAAAAAAACACTGACAACAATCATAATAACTTCATGTTATGAAGGTGGAGAAGAAGTGAGACAGATTTATGATTTCATATATTCTGGCTCCGTTTACTTCCTGTGATGGGATTACAGTTTCCTCCTCTGAAATATTCATCCCGTCTCTCAGCAAAGATAAATCTAGGAAGGAAACAAAGAAAAAGCCACGTCTCAGTAACTTCTTTGATGCAGAAGATAAAGAGCAAAAAGCTCAGGTTGCACAAAAGGAGACGGGATTTAAATTCTCAGCATCACAGCTCTGATCTGCTGTTAATCTCAACAATAATCTGAAAACAAGCTTTAAATCTGAATTTTTCAGTTTGTCACTGGTGTAAAATAAAGAAACTAATCTGAAACAAACTGTTTATCTGATCTTATTTCTAATCTATGTTATATACAAATTAACTCTTGATTTATTTTGTGAACACACACAGGTCTTTATATTTTAGGACAATCCTAATTCTAATCCTAAAACCAGTTCTTAACCCTGAAAAAGCTCTTCAAAGACAAATGTCCCCACAAAGATATAAAAACAAGCACAGGACTCTGCATTGACTTTCATTCATTTAAACAAAGTCCAGTTCCTCAGTTCCACACGTCTAAATGACCTAAAACTCAGGTGTAAATGATCCACTGAATCTGCAGCGTCACCAGGTCTGATTGTCTGTGACCTGGACTCCATGGTGCTGGTTCAGAGAAACCTGACTCTGATGGAGGACACACACACACACACACACACACACACACAGAAACCCTATCGTCCTGGTGTTTGGACACAGACACAGGGAGGTGAGAGAGAAGAGAGTCAGGACTGATTGTCCTGAAGGAAACAGAGTTTTCAGAGGAGGTCAGTGACACTGGATCTGCTCACACACACACACACACACACACACACAAACACAGACCTGTAACTGTGTCACTGACGACTCGGCTCTGAAAGACACTGTCACGTCTAGAACCAGGTCACTCAGGGACTTAAACACTTTGTCACCTGAAATGTTTTGATCCTCTGGATCCACAAGAACTGTGTGTGTGTGTGTGTGTGTGTTTGTAGAACTTTACTTTCTTATATCTGTGACCAGGTGACATAAACATGACAACATTCATCCTCATCTGTTCACACGTCACTGAGATACAAACTCATGTGAACCATGTTACATTTGCATTGAGCACTAAATCCATAATCTGGACCAGAACTCTGAATCAGAAAACTGATGGTAGAGAATTTCATTCGGATCCGCTGAGATATTTTCGTTTGTTTTTACAGTTTTTAATGTTATTAGTGAGCGGGAGTTGTTGTGACGTCATCAGTCAGAAGATTCTTACAAAATCTAATGGGAACATATTCATGTGATCATCTACACATCACAAACACCTGTAGACAGGAAGTTAGAAACAGAAGAACAAACTTATTTATAGAAGATTCATTTCGTCTAAGTGAAGCTGAGCAGAGACGTGGAATAAAAACTCTTTCATTCTGGAAAATTTTAACTGTTTTTGTTTTGATTTGACTCATTCAAATTTTTCTCTTCTCTCTTCTTTTGGGAAAAGAAAAATTCAGATTCCGGGGCTCATTTTCACACATGTAAATGAGTGAGTACATGTCAAAGATGTATTTATATGAATATTTATTTTTCATACATATGATAATAACATGATAGTAGTAATAATAATAATAATAATAATAATAATAATAATAATTTGCCTTTCAGGAGTTTTTTTTTGTGTTTGTAATTGTAATATTGATTTTGGCCATTTGGGGGTGCTGTGTGACCACTTTTGATTAGTAAGTTTTCCCTTTTTTTCCCCTGAAATATAAGAAGAAAAACTGAGAGCGGAACTCTTTGTAGCTTTTTTACAAAAACTGTTTAAAATAATCCTCATTTTCTATTTTCATTTGTTGTAAAGAAAAAAAATCACATTTTCTTGCTGTGCCACCACTCTCACACTTAAACGTGAGAATTATTTTCATAACAAAACAAAATATTCAAACTGATCTTTTACAGTTTTTCTCCCAAAAGAAGAAAATAAAAACTAGAAACTAGAAAAATCCAATAAATAAAAGAAAAAAAAAGTGTGTATGATATTTAATCCCATTCAACATCAATGTAAACCTGGACTTAAATGACAGAATTGTGATAAAATAAGTCGCGAATAATCACGAATATTTGATATTAACCAAATTTTATTTAAATGTTATACATAAAACTTTAGTTTTTGTTCTTTTTTTCCCTTAAATTCAGCTAAACAAGTATTTTATACATGGTATATATTTATATAAAAAACAAAAACAATTCAAACGTTTTTAAATATTAATATTTCTTATTTACAACTGAAAACAGTACATGAAATAATAACAGTAACAATGAAACTTCAGTCGTAGAAATGTTACAAAACATAATTATTATTCTTTTGTTGTTTCTGTTTGAAAATTGGCAGGATGATGTTTCCAGGACACGGCCACCAGGTGGAGCTGTTTCTACATTCAGACAGGAAGTGGGGGGGGGCGTGTCCTCGGTTCATGTAAATGCTTTTCAGATTATTATCATCGACACTATCAAATAAAAATGTTTTTAAAATGCACCAGAAATTCAAACATTCAAGTGAACGCACCGCGACCTCGGCAAGGTCAGAGTTCACTAAAGGGGCGGGGTTTAGGAGAGAAGGCCCATGTTGTTGTTGTTGTTGTGTATGAATGTGAACATGTATGTTTTAATCTGTGTGTGAGTGTGTAATCTGAATAATCCAGTCATCAGCTTTGTTGTTGAGGAAAGTCTCAGAAGAGTCACTGAACGTTCAGTATCCGCTGTGTCGTTCCGTTCCTGGTTGTCTTGTGTGTGGAATCTGGACGAGAACAAGAATAAAAAGATTAAATATGAGCAGAAAGATAGAAAAAGACAGAAGATGATGAAAATAAAAGAGAAAAAGTCTGTAAATGAGCAAAACAACATTTATTTCTGTCTGAGTTTTGGGAAGAAAACAAAAATCAAGTTTTTTTAAATGTGTTTGATATTGTAATACTGACTTTGGCCGTTAGGGGGTGCTGTAGCACCACTCTCACACTTTCAAGTGAGTGTTTTGTTTTGATCACAGGGAGAAATAAAAGTGTATGAAAAAAGCTAAACCAGCAAAAGCAAAGATTCCTGAATCTACGGCTACACGGCGGCCATCTTAGTCCAGGCAGAACCAGTTCTGTTCTTTAATTAACATGTAAACGTGTGTGCAGGTAAAACTACAGCTGATGATGATGATGATGAAGTGCTTTAAAACAACAAATAAATAAAAGCAAATAAAAGTTTGAACTGCTTCTAATGAATCTCTTACAGTTTATTTTGCATCACTTCACTTGATTTACTTGATAAGTTCATATTTATTACGTCGTATATTATTTATTTTTTTATAATCCGTTTCTTGCATATTTTATTCTATTGTTTGATGTGTTTTTTTTTGTTGTTCTATGTTTTTAATTCAGCGTCATTCGACCAGAAATGTCGTGTTTTAAAGACAATAAAGATGATTCTGATTCTATTTTATTTGAGAAAACTTGATTCATCTTATTTTGCTGCTTCTGTAGAGTTGAGTCGACGCTGAGCACAAATCATTTCATAACTGTTACATTTTTACTTAGTACATGACGATAATGAGGCTTAATTGTGAAGGAAACAAATACAGGAAGTGCCGCACAAAAACAGGAAGTCAGAGCCCTCATTTCCTCCTTAGGCGTAAACAGAAAGTGTGAATGTAGGAGTGAAGTACGGTGGCCAGAAAGTGCAAAACATTATTGATTGATTATTTTTGAAACACGGCCAATCTTATATAGCACCATTTCCTTTTAACCTGCCTTTCAAAATAAGAGCTCACTCGCAGTATTTGGTGGCTTTTGTTCACTTGTTTCACATTTTGTAATGTTTTGCACTTCCTGGCCACCGTAGTGCAGTGCATGTGCTGCCATGACGTACCAGTCTTAGACAGAGACAGAGAGCTGTGAGACAGACAGGTGGCGCTGCAGACAACAACACTTTTCTCAAGCTGGAATGAGACAAGAAACAAAAAGTGGGAAAAAGAGGGAGAGAAAACAAAAGTCATGACGAGGAAATGACGGACGATGACGTCACAGACGGTGGCGATGATGTCAGAGTCATGTGACGGGAGGACACACCTGCTCGTTCATGATGATTGACAGTTCACTCAGCATGTCTCTGTAGTGAGCTCTCATCTCCTCCTGATATTCCAGCTGATCTTCTTTGATCAGACGCTCGTTCACGTCCAGAGCCTGACCACACGCTTCTGCAAACTGCCTGCAGGGGGCGACACACACGGATATTACTGACATGGGAAGTGGGGGCGGAGTTTAGTGATAAATGTCACATTTCTGTTGATGTCTCTTTCATTTCTTAACCATCTTACTACCTTAAAGATGACAGGTGACAGTTATTGTATGAGATTAACAGTTAAATTAAGAGATTTACACACATGATCTATAAAATACTGAGTACTTATTTATGTTATTGATTATTTTTGCATTGTATTTATATTTTCTGATGATATTTCCTTTTCATTTGTCTGAAATTAGGATTCATTCAGAGAATAATTCATTCATTCAAGGTGTTATTTTTACCTGAAGATCTCCTTGAGCAGTTTGACCTGGTTGTCTGGATATTTCTTGGCATTTTTCTCCTCTAAAAACGCTCGGGCATAAGCCATCGGTCCTGCGTTCACCTGCAGACGAGACGATGAAAGGGTGAAATAAAGTAAAGTATACTCTGTAAACCAGTGTATAAGTGTAACCTTTAGGGACCGCTGTGCACATTTTACGTGCTTTTCATCCTTCATTTTCTAAAAATGTCTGCGTTTATGTGATCATACATATTCATGGATGTTTTTTTTTGTCCAGATTGTGTATTTTTCTTCCTACAGTCAGACTAAAATACACCGTGTACAAACAAGTGTCACACTCAAAGCGTTAAGTACAAAAATGTCATGGAAACATCATGACAAAAACCTGGCATTTAAAGGGTTAAAATGTTAGAAAATGTTCTGGTATTAGAAATCAATAATTAGGTCAGATTTAGGTTAACATATAGATATACATATCAGCTCAATAAAAGTATATATAATGTAATATATAATAATGTACAATATTTTTTTATAGCTTGCTTTTAAAAAGCACATTTTTTGTCCTTAGTGTTACGAGTGTGACTAATATTAGAACCCGCCATGTTGATTTTGACTTTCTCAGTCGCCTCCTGCTTCACTCTTCCATCACCCTGTTGTCCAATCAGAGCGAGGCTTGTTGTCCCAGACTCCGCCTCCTTTCATAAACACAGGATCTGTCTTTCTCTCGCTCCACCTCTTAAAGCTCCGTGTGAATGATTGACAGAACCTCACACAGCTGTAACTCAGTGTCAGATTTCACTCCCAGGCCACGCCCCCTGCACTGCCCCCTCCCTCCTCCTCCTCACCTTGACGCTGACGCTGCCCTGTAGCTTCAGCTGCAGTCGGATCATGTCCACCTCCTCCATGTTGCACAGCTGGTTGAGTTCAGACACCTTACGTGACATCTCGTCTATAGCGACCTCTATAGGATTCATCTCAGTGCTCTGCTGCTCCACCACCTGGATTCTCTTCTTCAGGTACGGGAAACTGGAACTGGCTGTAGAGGATGACAGGGGTTTAGTGTAGAGACAGGAGGTGCAGGGGCGTGTCCTCCTCACAGTAAACACTCACTGGTTAAGATGGTGCGTCTCTTGCACTGCTCCTCCACGTCTCCATGTTTCTTTCCTGACAGAGTGAACGGCGTCTCAAACACAAAGCGGTTGATGTTGTGGTGTCTTTCAAAGTCCGTCCTTTTCTCCTGCTGCTCTTTCTCGTCAAAGTACGGAACCACGTACGTCACCTGGATGTACGCGAACTTTGGGTCCAAGTCTTTAGGATTTACCTGTTTAAGAAAAACAAAAAAACAGCAGTGAATGTTTTCATCCACCAACAACTAAATACATTCTCCTTAAACTTACAATGATTCATTATCAATATTTACTGCCAAATAATGAGCTATTCTAACATCCACCAACAGACAGACTGCCAAATAATGAACTATTCTACATTTCCTCCAGCAAACTGACTGCCAAATAGTGAGCTATTCCATATATACACTAACAGACTGACTGCCAAATAATTAACTATTCTACATTTCCTACAGCAAACTTACTGCCAAATAGTGAGCTATTCCATTAATACAGCAACAGACTGCCAAATAATGAACTATTCTACATTTCCTCCAGCAAACTGACTGCCAAATAGTGAGCTATTCCATATATACACCAACAGACTGACTGCCAAATAATGAACTATTCTACATTTCCTACAGCAAACTTACTGCCAAATAGTGAGCTATTCCATATATACACCAACAGACTGACTGCCAAATAATGAACTATCTACCAACACACTCAATATTACGAGAAGATGAGCCTTGTTATGAACTGCTGACTCATGATAACGACTTCATTATTTAGTGACCTGCTGTGTGTATCTGTGGTCAGCAGCAGTGGTGTGTGTGTGTGTGTGTGTGTGTGTGTGTGGTTTTTACCTTGTTAGAATCCTGGATCATCTTCACGTTATCAGCTCCAAATTTGTCAGAGTAGAGTTTCAGTAACCGCTGAGAGATTTCTGACAGACCGGTCAGCTTTGGCTCTTTGTAGATAAACTCTTTACTCTCCTCCTCCTCAAAGAACCCCTGTGACACACACACACACACACACACACACAGTCATGAGTAAAGTATACATGTGTGATCCTGATTTAATGTTGAACGCTGCAAAAACAGCTGTATGAGAAATAACCCAAATATTCTTAAATTTATTTAAATCATCTTATTTTAAATAATTTTAGTTTTAAGCAGATTTATCTCAACTAGAAAACTTCAAATGTTGCACACGCACACACAAATATGTGGCTGTGAATTTGACTGTAGTTAACACAGAAGTGTAATTGTTTTTACTCATGCATGCAAACCACTGTTTTAGCTCGTTAATGGTAGCTATAGCTTAAAGTAAGCTTTGTTTTATCATATATAAGCTATTTAAATCAACATATTTAGTTATAATCTGAATATTCTTTATAATTAAAGAAAATAAAAGGCTTATTCATCATCATCTCTGATGTTCTGCTGCCCCCTGGTGTTTATTCAGTGCGCATTGTTAGATTAACTCCTCTCTAACGGTGAGTGATCAGTTGTGAATGGGAAAGGTCAAAGGTCATTTTCAAAGCAGCACTGGGGTCACATGTCAAAGGTGGTGCAGGTTTTTTTTCCCTGTCCTCTGTGGTGTTTGTGGGTGTTTAGGGTGGGAGGAGCTTCATCACTGCAGATTATATGGGAGGTAACATGGACGACAACAAGCTGGACATTATCAGCTCCTCGAGACGATGAGAGCAGCGCGGGTTAATCGTGGTGGAAGGAGAAGAAGAAGGTAAAGGAGGTTAGCAAATGAAAATCAAAGACATGGAAAAACTTACCGCAATCTGGAAACAGAATATAATAATAAAAGAAAAGAAAGAAGAAAAGAGCAGACAGAGACATTAAAGACACTGACTCGTCTCCTCACTTTTACACGACGCTGAGTCTTTCGTCTTTGTCTTGTCATATTATCATTTTATGATTCACAACGTCATTTACAAGATTCTGATTCTTCAGAACCAAACCAGCGATGGAGAAACAGAAGAATGTATCTGATCCACATTTACCTCCATCTATGAGTTTCTTATGTCAAATCCATGGATGTTACAATTATCATATAACACAAAGATTTACTTGATCTGTCAGACGTGACGCTATATTTTCCATATGTGTTTCCTTACTGTCGATTATTAGAAATCAGTTTACCTGTGTGTGTGTGTGTGTGTGTGTGTGCGTTCCTCACCTGACCGTAGAAGGCAACGCGATAGTAACGACCGAAGAGTCGTTTCTCTGAGTTCACGACCTCAGTGACCTTCAGATAAGAGCGATGGATGTCGTAGTACAGTTCTGACAGTCGCTGTGGACACACACACACACGCACACACATAAAAATTCCTCCGTACATTTATAATGTAATAAATGACTTTTAAAAGTAATCATCTGTATCTATAGTTACCTTAAAATCGCGTCTCTTTTCAAAGACAGTGATCACAGGTTTGTTGATGTCAGCGATGAGTTCATGGCGCTCAGACTTCCACAGATAATCCACACACAACTCCAGCTGCTCCACCAGAGTGTCCTGACGTCACGCAGCAGAGAGAAGCACACGTCAACACACACGTCAACACACACGCCAACACACGCGAACACACGCGTGAACGTGCACTGACCTCGGTGTAGGGCGTGTCCTGTGTCCCCGTGTCTTCCTTCATGGCGCCCTCCTCCTTCACGTTGGGGCTGATGCACATAAACGCTGCCCAGCCCAGAGAGAACGACGCTGACGTTCACAACAACAGGAAGTGACGTCAGTTTAAATAAAAACATTTATATTTAAATACAAGACTTTTAAATAGACTCAAATTAAAACCATCAATTGTTTTAAATCAGTGGTTCACAAAGACTTTTTGTATGTGTTTCCTGTTTTATTTTGAAGTGTTTTCCTTGTCGAGTTTCACTTCCTGTCCTGTTGATTGTCTGCCCCACCCCCTAATGTGTTTCACCTGTGTCTTGTTGGTCTCACCTGTGTGTGATTGTCTGTGGTGTATTTAGTCTGTGTGTTCCCGTGTCTCTGGTTCAGTCGTGTTTGTTTCTCTGGTTTTTATGATCATGTCTTCTTCTCTCTGTTTGTACTCTGCTTTGTTTTAAAGTTTCAGTTCACTGCTGCTTCCTCTACTGCTACAGAAGTGTCACCATCATTATTTATACAATAGCTTCTCCAGGAATAATGTGGATGTGTTTAGGGTTGTTTTTATAATGAGTCACTGCTCTGTGTGTGTGACTGTGATTGAGTTCATGAAAGATGGACATCTTTAAAAAGTATGTTCACATAAGGAAACACTGTTTTAAAACATTGAGAGAGACCAGTGAAGGTCAAACAGAGACCAGTGAAGGTCATACAGACCAGTGAAGGTCAAACAGACCAGTGAAGGTCAAACAGAGACCAGTGAAGGTCATACAGACCAGTGAAGGTCAAACAAGGAGACCAGTGAAGGTCTACCAGTGAAGGTCAAACAGAGACCAGTGAAGGTCAGGTCAACAGAGACCAGTGAAGGTCAAACAGACAAGTCAGTAAAGGTCCAAACAGACCAGTGAAGGTCAAACAGAGAGCAGTAAAGGTCATACAGAGACCAGTGAAGGTCAAACAGACCAGTGAATGTCAAACAGAGACCAGTGAAGGTCATACAGACCAGTGAAGGTCAAACAGAGACCAGTGGTCATACAGACCAGTAAAGGTCAAACAGAGACCAGTGAAGGTCAAACAGACCAGTGAAGGTCATACAGACCAGTGAAGGTCAAACAGAGACCAGTGGTCATACAGACCAGTGAAGGTCATACACTGAATGATGATGAAAACCTGAAACAAACATATGATAAAAAAACAAAACCTGAAGATGACGATTCAAAGTCCTGTCAATTATCACACCTTCCACTGATCACCCACACTCATGTCTCATGTCTGTCCATCCATGTCCTCATGTCGCCACCCGTCCCCCCACAAACTGCCCCAGACGACACACACTCACTGTCAGGGTCTCTGGAGGAAGTTAGTAAGGAGCTACAGTTAAAGACAGGACTTTCTTCAGGGGAAACACTGGAGATCCTGGACTTGTCTGCTCTCCAGTAGCCTGTTTGGTAGGAGGAGGAGGAGGAGGAGGAGGAGGAGGAGGATTACACAAATATACGTCCACTTGTTTTCTGTCCTTTGTGCTCAAGGACAAGGGTCACAAGCTCACATGCTACTGGTCCAAGTGAGGAGCATGCAGAAACAGACAAGTCGTGCAGTGAAGGACAGAGACATGAGACATGAGACGTGCTGGAGTGAGAGGACAGATGCACACATGATAACACACAGATCTGTAAAACTGAAAACGCGAGGAGGACTGATTCATCATGAATACACAAAAACACAGCTGGTTTTAAACTGGTACCAGATTATCTTTGGTCCAAAGGTGTCACTATTGATTTTATGTTTCATTTTAATTACCAACTTAACCTACCCACCGAACCTACTTAAACTACCCACCAAACCTACTTAACCTACCCACCAAACCTACTTAACCTACCCACCGAACCTACTTAACCTACCCAGCAAACCTATTTAACCAACCCACCAAACCGACTTAACTTACCCACCTAACCAACTTAACCTACCCAGCTAACCTATTTAACCAAACCCTTGAACCTACTTAACCTACCCAGCTAACCTACTTAACACACCCACCTAACCTACTTAACCTACCTACCTAACCAACTTAACCTACCCACCTAACCTACTTAACCCATTTAATCTACCCACCCAACCTACTTAACCTACCCACCTTACCAACTTAACCTACCCACCAAACTTACTTAACCTACAAACCTCCAAACCTACTTAACCTACCCACGGAACTTACTTAACCTACCCACCTAACCAACTTAACCTACCCACCTTACCAACTTAACCTACCCACCAAACCTACTTAACCTACCCACCAAACTTACTTAACCTACCCACCGAACCTAACCTACCCTCAACCTACCCTCCAACCTACTTAACCTACCCACCTAACTTACCCACCTAACCTTACTTAACCTACCCACCAAACCTACCAAACCTATTTAACCAACCCACCAAACACCTTACCCACTAACCAAGTTAACCTACCCAGCTAACCCATTTAACCAAACCCTTGAACCTACTTAACCTACCCAGCTAACCTACTTAACCTACCTACCTAACCAACTTAACCTACCCACCTAACCTACTTAACCCATTTAATCTACCCACCCAACCTACTTAACCCATTTAACCTACCTACCTATCAACCTTTCCTCCTGGCCAACAATGGTGTCCATTAGTTTAAAAGGAAGAGTCTGCCCTCGGGTGGTGAGGTAAGAATGTGACTGATCTGATTTCATGTTAAAGTAACATGCACACACACACACACACACACAGCATGCAGCTCTGAGTGAAAGCATGATCATAATCAGCAGAAGCAGCAGCAGAAGCATGACGATGATGGGTGACCTCACCTCTCCTCTTCAGTGACTCAGCGATCAGAGCAGAGATGTGGATGTAGCACATGGCAGCCTGAGGAACAACAAACACACAAGAACCATCAGATTTAAGGAGAACCCCGTCCAAGTCTGAAGAACCAGCATCAATAAAAGGTTGTGACCTCTGAGAGGTCGCCGTTGCGGACGTGGACTTTGGCCATGCTCTCCAGCCAGGTGCGCCGCAGCTCCGGCGTGCTGGCGTAAGAGTTTGCTAAACTGTACTGAAGATCCACGAGCATCTCTGGATCCTTCTCATGCTCCTTCATCTGAGCTGTGGCCATCAGAACCGTCCGGATCCGCTTGGTGAGGTCCTTCACCTCGGCGGGGAAAGGTGTGTTCTGCAGAAAATGTGTTGATTCAGATGATTTACATCAAACATCAGATAACTGTAACTGTAACTCAGAAGCTTCTGTACCTTGAGTGGAGCGTCTCCATTAGCAAAGTTATTGATGATAGCCAGTGACTGCTGGAACCTGGAGCCTCCGATCCCAGCGTCTGCTATCAGCTGACTCACTGCTTTAATAACCTGAGGTGGAATCAACAGGATTTGTCACAAACCTGGACCTGGACCCTGATTTATTTATTTATTTCTACCACTTTCATTTATTTGGACCTTTCATTTTCATATGGGCATTTATATTTATTAGAGTCTTATTTTGTCCCTGTCTCTTTTAATTGACACAACTTCCTATTGTATACATCCACCACCAGACTGCTGCCAAATAATGAGTTATTCTACATATCCACCAGTAGACTGACTGCCAAATAATGAGCTATTCTACATATCCGCCAGCAGACAGACTGCCATATAATGAGCGGTTATCAATATCAACCAACAGACTGACTGCTAAATAATGAGCTACTCTATATATCCACCAGCAGACTTCTGCCAAATAAAGAGCTGTTATCTGTATCCACCTGGAGACTGACTGCCAAATAATGAGCGGTTATCAATATCAATTAATAGACTGGTTACTGTTATTAATATGAACCAGCAAACTGACTGCCAAATAATGAGCTATTCTCTACATTCACAAACAGACTGTTTGCCAAATAAGGAGCTATTCTATAAATCCAGCAACAGACTGACTGCCAAATAATGAGCTATTCTATAAATCCAGCAAAAGACTGACTGCCAAATAATGAGCTATTCTATAAATCCAGCAAAAGACTGACTGCCAAATAATGAGCTATTCTATAAATCCAGCAACAGACTGACTGCCAAATAATGAGCTATTCTATAAATGAAGATAATTGTCCTGAACCTCTGACCTGTTACACTTTGGCTGTGAGGACATAGTGAACCCGAATCCTCCATCATAGATCACAGATGTATCTTCACGTACCTGCAGATGTGAGCGAACTATAGACTTCCCCTTAGTGAACTCAAAGTTCTTCCTCATGACAAAGTAGAGCAGAGCAGCCGCCTCCGTCTGTGTGGCGCTGGAGCGATGGTTACAGCACTTCAGGATTTCATAGCACAGACATCCACACAGGTCGGCCTTTCCCTGGAAGAACGCACTGGGGAACTACAGGAGGAGACGAGGGTTCAACTTCATCAACTAAAACCGTAATCTTAAATGCTGTTTGTTCGTGTGACACGTGTGACACGTGTGACACTGACCTTCTGCACAAAGAGTCTGAGAGCAGCAAAGACGTGTCTCAGCGTGGCCGTGGACTGGTTGATCTGAAAGAAGAGGAAGAAAGTGTCCAGCACCTTCTTCATCAGAGCGTTCTGACCGTCGTCCAGAGACAGCTGCTTCTGTTCGAGTCAAATAAAACAAACACAAACAGCTTTTAGCTTCACAGAATTCACTTCCTGTTTTGCTGCTTGATATAAAGAAATGTCTTCATGTCTTTAGTTAGATGAAGATGAAAACAGGAAGTTTCATGTTTGCCAGTTAAAAAAGTTTTATTATATTTTAAATGTTTGTTATTTGTCAGTTTAATTAACGTCCTTATCATTTGATTTTTTTGTTTTCCTCATTGTTAATTTGACATGATTTTCTTTTTACTCTGACACATGTCTCATAATTCCTGTCTTTCTGGAATCATTCTTACAAACAGTCAGAATATAAGTGAAGTTAGAGGGAATTATGAGCTCATTTAATCCAGAAAAACTGTCTTTTTGCTGCTGTGCATTTCAAAAGCGTGGCATCAACAAAGTCTAATCTAATCTAATCTAATCTATTTGGCCACCAGGTGGCAGTAGAGCCCCACTAACTCACTAACACGCGCATGAATCCATTCAACTGCTCTCCTTCTGGACCTTCAACAAATATGAAAATATTAATCTGATGAAAAGGTTTAAAACACTTAAGATTTAAAACTGAAACTTATTGTGTGTGTGACCTTGTGATGGTGGACAAACAGCTCGAGGACGTCCAGCACGGTCAGAGCGACCTCCGTGGACAGATTTGCCTCCACGTCGTTTGGACTCAGCGAGTCTCCGTCCTGAATCGTTCCGTCTGCAAAAAGAGAGAAAGTCAAAACTTTGAAACACATGATTAAAACATGACTGTTACCTCCTTATAGTGTGGTATTGTTAAATCATGTAAACATGAGTTCATCCCTTCATCTTCAGACTCTTCTTTAATAAAAATCTGCTTTGTTCCTCTTTGACTTAATTCATGTTGAACTCGACAAACTTTAGTTCAGGGGCCACAAACAGCACAGTTTGATAAAATAATAAGATTATAACCTTTAAACAACAAGAACTCAACAGTTGTACATTTAATAAAGTATCTTTTTGTCTCTCCACTGACCTCTAGTGTTTGTGTTTCTCTTCTCTCTCTAATATTGTAACGATTGTGTTGTGTTACTATGTACAGAGACTTCAGATAATGTATGTTGTGATTTGACGTAATAAAATCTTTCTACAAACTTTAATGATGAAAACCCTCAAGGTTCTGGCCCGCGGGCCCTATGTTTGACACCCTTGAACTAGACTCATGTTCTTTGTGGGTTCTCTTGTGTTGTGTCGTGCTTTGTGTGTGTGTGTGTGTGTGTCACCTGTCTCCATCATCTGCAGCAGTTTGGGGTTGGTCAGTGCGTTCTTGCCTCTGATGATGGGCATGGTCTGAGAGCGAGCGTGACGGTGACTCTCTCCTCCAGACGAAGCCATCCTGAAACACACGGAGCGTTTCAGAGACGCGCTCACACGCTCACACGCTCACACGCTCACACACTCACACGATCACAGCTTCACCAGGTTTTAAAGGTGTTGTACATGTTGTCAGTTTGTTGGTTTAGTGGTGGACGGTGCTTGTTACCATTGTGGGAAGAGGCTGGAGGGTTGTGAGGACTGTGAGGACTGGGACGGATGGTTAGAACCCTTCAGCATGCCATTGGCCTGCGTGGACTGCGCCAGCTTTACCGCCGCTGCCTGCTTCCTGTTCACGGGCCAATCACATCAACGCTAACGTTAGTTTGTTACCAACATGGTTTTAGTGTTCACTTTTTAGTGTTCACTCAGACTGTCCCCGTTTATCCACAATTTGATCAAACATTAAAAACCTGTTTGAGTTTACAGCCTAGAAGCGCAGCAGAATATGACCCCTGCGGTCCAGCAGAGGGCGCTCACAGGACACCAGCGAAAAACAGCGTGTGGACGTTTTTCTGGCAAATCTGCTGACTCACTGTTAGCTTAGCTGTTAGCACCACCTGAGTGTGTGTGTGTGTTAGTATTATAGCAGAATATTATGGGCTGGAGTGAAACTGAGGCCATGTTAATGTAGATCTTTATGATGCGATGATGCTGAACGTTGATATTTAAACACATCATCAACATCACAGAGGCAGGGGGTCAAAGGTCAACATGCAACATCAACGAGGAAGAGGATTCTCCTGCTTCTCTCATGTCAGAGGACAGGAGTTAACATGGAGCCTCAATTTCTGTTTTTTATAAATTCAATAAGCAGCAGCAACATAATCTCTTCTGTGAGTCACAGTTTGACTGTGTTTGGTCTTTGGTTATATATCTATATATATATATATATATATATATATAGATATATTATACATATACATATTTAACCATAATGTGATTTCTTTTGTTATCCACAGTCCAGCCAGGACTGATGATAGGATGTTGTGTGTAGAAACCAGTATGTTGCTAGGCAACCATCAGCCAAGTTCTCTTCAAATATAATCACAAAGCAGAGCATTTTTTTTTACAGGGAAAAAAATGGATTTTCAGCGGCTTCAACGACTGAATTATTGTTTTATAAAGAAAGAGGGTTTTTTTCTGCCTCACACACTAACCCATCCATCCTGAACACTTGAGTGAACACATGAACTCAGCCACACTCGTTTTTCACTATTTCAGTGATTTGCAGCAGTTTATATTTATTCTATTATTAAAGAATTTAACTACCGCTAATAACATTGTTTTTACTGAGTACATGACAATAAAGAGTGTTTTGACTCTTATGGAGAAGTGAATACATGACTGTGATGATGATGAACACACACACACACACTGGTTTCCATGACTTCAGAGGACATTTGGAGATTTACTCTAACTATAATTAGTACTGGCCTAATCCTAACCCTGACCTCTGACCCTAACCTTAACCTTACAACATGTATTCACTTTAAAATCAGTCATCTACGTCATGGGGAGTTGATTTTTGTCTCCATAATGTGAGCGTGTGAACAGATTTACGTCCCCACAACATAAGGAATACCAGCCACACACACACACACACACACACACACAGTGTAGCATTGTCCAGCCGTGTGTGTTGGCTCACATCTCAGCATATCTTTGCTCTGAAAGGAAAAAGAGGCTAATTGAATTAGCAGGGAGGAACCAGAAGATGGAGGAGTCGAGCAGAGCCAGTGGCTCAGCTCCAGCACACACACACACACACACACACACACACACACACACACACACACACACACACACACACACTGTGTCTGCCAAATCCTTCTGTACAAAAAAAATCCAGCAGTGATTCTCCTTGAGATCCAGGAGTTTCTCCTCCCCCACACTCTCTCCCTCTGTCGTTCATCCCTTCACCTCTTCAGTGAACGTGTTCACGCATACACGACACATTTTAGTATTTCTGCCTCAGTGACTCTGATCCATGTGTTATCTGTGTGCGTGTGTGTGTGTATGTACACAGATATATATTCATGTGTTTCTATGATTATATGAATAAATCAGCTGGTGAAGGACGATATCACCAGATGAAAAATGACACCCAGATTTGGAAACAAACACACACACACGTACCTCGCTATGTGACGTTTCCCGAGGAACCGGAAGTGCTGAAGACACAATCTGAGGAAAACACAACGTCAACAAAACCTTGTTTTTATGGAAAAGAAATAAAGAGTCAGAGTTAAAGACACACACACACACACACACACACACACACACACACAGCTTCTCTTCTCCTCACACTCTTTGTGTACAGTGTGTGTTTGTCAGACTAACAGGAATTGTGTGCTGGTGATAATAATAATGATAATAATGAGGATGTAACTCTTACTCCAGGATGTTGAAGAAGTCAGAGATCTCCTGGTGAATGGCTCGGTGCCAGTACGACACCAGCACGTCTGTAAAGACAGGAAAACACATCAGTCACACACACACACACACACACAACCGCACATTTACACTCATTTCCCATCAGTTTCAATAATCCTGTAAATAAAAAATAAATAAAAAACACACTTTTTATAATAAATAACTGATTTTATTCATTTATTTGACTCATATTCAGTAAAGGCAGTTTTTGTGTATGTGTGTCCAGGTATTACTAATGTTGTGGGGACCTAAACCTGTTTACACAGTCACATTATGGGGACTTGTCCTCCTTGTGGGGACAAAAAGCAAGTCCCCATAACGTAAATTACTACATTTTAAGGTGAAGATATGTTTTAAGGTTAGGTTAGGGTTAGGGTTAGGGTTAGGATTAGGATTAGGCCAGTAGTAATTGTGGTTAAGGTTAGAGTAAGTCTCCAAGAAATGAATGTAAGTCAATGCAATGTCCCCTCAAGTCATGAATGTCGAACATGTGTGTGTGTGTGTGAGATCATATATGAATATTTGTCACCTTCAGAAATGGTTTTCATGATGTGCAGGAAACACATGAGGAGGCTCCGCGTCTCCGCCTGGTCCAACTTATCACAGCGAGAACCGTAGCCAATCAGAGACTGAGGCCGAGCAAACTGTGAGGGGGAGGGGCTTAAATATCAGTATCATGTATAGCGAATGTAACGTGATGATAAATAAACACACACACCTTCTCACATCCATCCATCTTCTCGCTGTTCCTGTCACTGTTGCTGGGGTTTGAGTCCACACTGATCAGAGAACCGCGACAGTCGGCCTGGTTTCCCCCGGCAACCGCCAAGGATGAGAAAGCTGGTGGAGGGGGGGTGAGGGGGGAGGGGCATCAACGATGTGATTTTTCTGTACCTGTGTACACTGTGAATACATCACACATGAGCAGCAGTTGTTACCTGTGATGGAGTTCAGAACTTCCTTAGAAAAAGAAGCGTCCACTGAGTTTCCATTGCGAGAAACAGTAACCCCGCCTCCAGCCACTCCCCCTCCCACACTGAGGTCGTCACGTGATCCCTGACAGAACAGAGACGAGGACTTAAATTATTATTTTCTTTAGTTAACTTGAATCTCAGTGTTTCTCAAGAGGATTTCAACAAATTCAGTTTTACTTTAATAAAATACATTTGAATCATTATTTATTCAACAATAACAAAAAAGTAAAGTACATTTTAAATGACTGAAATATTAGTCAGTAACTATGACTAAACTAAACTAGTAGAATGTTGAAATGTTGAAAGAAAATAAGTTTTTCTCCTTTGCTCTTGATTCTTACTTGGTCACTGGAGGTGAAGTAAATGGGGAAAATGTCCCTGAGGAAGAATCGAGGCATGTTGTCAAGGATCAGGCCGTACAGAGGAAGATACAGAGACGCAATCCTCGCCTGCTTCTCCTGTAAAAACCAGACGAATAAACACAAATCACATCAATCTGATAACAAAGATTTATAATAACCCGACATTTAAAATAAGATGTGCATGCACAATAAAACCAAAGTATCTTCAGTTATTTTTAGAATCATTCTACCATCTAAGATCAAACGAGCACCTTTGTTTTTAAAGCCTGGATCTTTTACAATATAGTGAGAAAATGATGGGGCCTAAGATGGAGCCCTGAGGGACTCCACAACCAAAGAAACCGGATATAGATGAACGGATAATCTCCTGTTTGACAAATAAAACCAGAATCATTAAAGAGCTGTGTCCATAATATCCACACACAGCAATAAAAGAATGTTGTTTTCTCCCAATTCAAAGGTCTGTAATCAATAAAGACTCATGAATAATCACTAAAAAGGCTTTTTAATTGCATACACATGTAGCGGCTAATATTTCCTGCCAAGAAAAAATGCTGTGGTTTTCATTCATTCTTTTTCTCATTTCCCAGTTTTTCCTTTTATTTTCCTCCTGCAAACATCTGTTTTCTGTCCAGACAACGGCACTACTGTTCAACATCCCAACATTCAGATCCACAGCATTCCCAGCTTTCATTCATTCATCTTCACCATTCCTCAACAACAGATGCTGCCAACACTCATATGTCAATCTGTGTGTGTGTGTGTGTGTGTGTTTCTATCCTAGTGAGGACCTGACATTTCACTCACACAGTGAGGACCGTTTTCACTGTGGGGACCAAATCTGGTCCTTCACGGGTGCAAACATTTCCATCAATAGAAAACAATCTGCTGACATATCTGGTGAAGTTTTCTTAAAACAATATAAAATAAAAAACAAGGGCCCCACGGGGTCATAGACCAGCTCCCCTAGTGGTCATATCTGGTCATGAAGTTTGTATATTTGTGTGGAAATCAATCATGTTCATGGTTTCTTTTCATATATGAACACATGTTTGGTTTACCTTGGTGGCGTAGCGTGAGTCCAGCGAGTGTTTGGCCATCAGCGTCTTCAGTGTGGCCAAAGCTAAGTGTCTCAGGTCCTGCTCGTCCTGCAGAGCAAGACCCAGTTCCCGGAGCAGCAAGCCCGTCAGGAAGTGCTTCCTGCAGAACTCTCCAGTCAGGTTGTACTCGGGCACCGACACTGAGGAGCAGACGACGTGAAAACAGTTTCATTTGAATGAAAGTTCACTGAGGTGATGCTGCTCATGCTCCAACGTTTGCTCTACACCAGAGAGATAATTCATCAGTTACAGTGAATAAATAATGTGGATGAATGAGTGAATTTATTTACCATGAGTGCTTTGTGGCTCTGGAGAAGCATGATCTGACATGAACAACGACACATACAGAGACAGAGAGAGTGTTAACAGACAAATGATAGTGAGATGAATGCATTATCACACAAAAACACATAAACGCCGCGGTCATGTGACTCTCACCTGTGATGCGAGCAGAAGGTAAAGGCAGACTGAGAGGAATGTAGTGTTCATGGTTGCACACTTCCCTCAAGAAGTCAAATTTCAGCTCACACAAAACCTACCAAACACAAAACCCACATTTATATCACTCGATTATTACAGTGGTCCTGTATTTAGTTTAAAGCGGGTTAGAGCGAGGAAACAGTCAAAAACACACTTACTGCATTTTCATTTTCATTTCTTAGGATATATCACAAGAGAATTTTAATTATATTATTAAAAACAAGTGAGTTTTATTTTAGTAAAACCACACAAAGCAAAGTTACTCTGCTCCTCACCTGTGAAACTAAGATAAAAACATTATTGTTTACAACTGCTTTTTCTTAAATTATCACTTATCTTAGTTATCAATTCATTCTTGTCTTTCAAATGCACTTTTATTTGCAAATTACATATTTATCACTTTTAAGGTCTATTTTAATTTTAAAGTTTATTTTTATTCTGTGATTTTCTTAATGCATTTCTTTGCCCTCTGTATGAACAGTCCTATGAAAATAAACTCTCATTTCAGATTATTCATGATGTGGGTAAATGTATCGTAAGCAGTGAGTCCCATCACGTTCTGTTCTTAAATCATGAAGAGAATAGAAGAGAACTTTATTGTCCACTAAGGCGGAAATTTGCCTTTGTCTCAACAACATAAAATCATAAAAGGAGACAGAAATGAATGATAAAAGAACACACAGTTAAAATAAGATAAGAGACAATTGTGAAAAACACGAGAAAGAGGAGAAATATTATAATAAAACGGACACACTGTTAAATTAGATTAAACACGGTTCTTTACTGCAGCGGTGGATTAAAAGCTTAGTGGTGACTTTGTGGAGTTAAGGAAACATAAGGATTTTTTTATAATACATTTTTAGATGCCAGGGGAAATCTGTAGTGCCACCCAGAGCTCAAAGGCTCAAACTGAGTGTGGAGAGGACGAGAGCTATCTGCCAGGTTACTCCTCGATTTTTGTTTCCGCCGTTCCTTCTGTAAAAAGTTGAGACAGTTATTTTGGTCGCTGTTGACACGCTTGTGTTTTCAGTGAACTTCAGCTGGAAACTCATGACTGCACGGAGATTTTTAAAATGTTCTATGCGATTGAAACCTGCGTCACCATCTGCTCGACACATAACATCAGCTCCTCAGTCATTGACACAGTTATTTGTAGGTGTTGATTCATTTATAGTTTCAGTTTCAGGGATTTTAAACAAAACAAAGAAAAATAAAGTAACAGTGTGTATCTTTGTGTTTACCTTGTCAGTGCTGTCAGTGGCCGTGATCATGTTGATGTAGTTGCTGATCAGTTTGAATGTAAAGCCTCGGTCCATCAGAGTGAAGCAGCGCTGGAGACACAGAGTCAGTTAATGAGACACACAAGGACAAGACAAGAGAGGACGAATCCAGACAGAGGACTTTGAAATGCCTTTGGGATCTTTGGACTACGATGAGAGACGAGAAGAACTGTGGTTAAGATCTTTGATGTGCGGAGGACAGCGTTACACATGTGAGTGCACAGCCTGTCAGGAATGATTTGACCAAGTTACTTGAACTTCTTACTTGAAGTGAGAAGTCATTTTAATCCATAAAACAGTATCAACGCTTATTTTCAAACTGTTTCCCAGAACAAATAAGAAAATAAAGTCTACGAACACTTTGTCTCTCTCACTTTGACAAAAGCAGCTACAGCTAAGTTAGCGCTGCGCGTCTCCTCTGCCAGTTCTTTGTTCTTCCAGAAGATGTGTTCGGACATGGTCTCCACCAGCGTCTCCACGCGGCTCTGGTACGACGACGGGAAACGCTGAGGACGAGGAAGCTGTGGAGACACATGAAAGTCATTGACGGTGTCTCTGGTGACATTGGATTTTAACCAGCATTAGAAAAACGAGCATGTACAACCTTTAGCTTGTCTGTGTCGACCTGATGTTGAGCCATGGATTTAACAATCAGCTCAAAGAAAAACCAGGAGAACTGAAACGGCACAAAGACACGTCAGAGTTTATCTGTCAATCCGAGAAATCGTCGTCAGGACGAGTGAGCGACGAACCTTCAGGACGTTCCTGACGGCCGCCTGCTCGTTACTCTTCAGGTCGAAGGTCATCCCCTTGGCCAGCTCCTCGTGGACCGTTCTGAAGCCGTGAGCCTCAGATTTAAACACAAACTACACGCACACACACACACACATAGAGAGATGGGAGGAGTCACGGGCTGTCAATCAATGAAAATACAACCAACAGTTGTTTAAATGATAACGTGAAGAATTGTGTTCATTTAGCTGTAACATTTACATGTACACATGCTCAAATAAACTATTAAGAAATAAAAGATAGAAAAGTATTAGAGAAATAGAATATTATAGACAGAATATAAACGATACGTGAAACAAGAATGATTTCATTTCTTTTATTTTACTGCACTCTTTTAAATTCACGTCACATTAACTGTGAACATACACACAGTCAGCACTGGATGTCATGTGATCTGTTACCATGGTAACGTTTCCATCAGTTTCCATCAGCTCAGCTTCTGTGCGACAGAAATCTGAGCTTTTTGTTCTTTTTTTCTGATTCTTTTCTCTGTCTGTGTGTGTGTGTGTGTGTGTGCATGCATGTATGTGTGTGTGCTGGGTTGACTCTGTGTTTGGTCGCCACGTCACCTGACGTGACTGAGCTCCTCCCCCACACCTGAAGCTCGTTGTCGTTAAAGAAGCAGCCTCTGTGCTCTGTTTCTACTGTTCACTGTTTCTGTGTGAGCTGTTAGTCTGGTCTATTTTTCAGGGGAAATCTCAGTTTGTTTTCTTGTAATCCTGATTTGTGTTTGTGTTCATTGTTAGATTATGTTCTTGTAATCCTGATTTGTGTTTGTGTTCATTGTTAGATTATGTTCTTGTAATCCTGATTTGTGTTTGTGTTCATTGCTAGATTATGTTCTTGTAATCCTGATTTGTGTTTGTGTTCATTGTTAGATTATGTTCTTGTAACCCTGACTTGTGTTTGTGTTTATTGTTAGATTATGTTCTTGTAATCCTGACTAGTGTTTGTGTTCATTGTTAGATTATGTTCTTGTAATCCTGATTTGTGTTTGTGTTCATTGTTAGATTATGTTCTTGTTATCCTGACTTGTGTTTGTGTTCATTGTTAGATTATGTTCTTGTAACCCTGACTTGTGTTTGTGTTCATTGTTAGATTATGTTCTTGTAATCCTGACTAGTGTTTGTGTTCATTGTTAGATTATGTTCTTGTAACCCTGACTTGTGTTTGTGTTCATTGTTAGATTATGTTCTTGTAATCCTGACTAGTGTTTGTGTTCATTGTTAGATTATGTTCTTGTAATCCTCTAGTGTTTGTGTTCATTGTTAGATTATGTTCTTGTAATCCTGACTAGTGTTTGTGTTCATTGTTAGATTATGTTCTTGTCATCCTGACTTGTGTTTGTGTTCATTGTAATTGACTAGTGTTTGTGTTCATTGTTAGATTATGTTCTTGTAACCCTGACTTGTGTTTGTGTTCATTGTTAGATTATGTTCTTGTAATCCTGACTAGTGTTTGTGTTCATTGTTAGATTATGTTCTTGTAATCCTGACTTGTGTTTGTGTTCATTGTTAGATTATGTTCTTGTAATCCTGACTTGTGTTTGTGTTCATTGTTAGATTATGTTCTTGTAATCCTGACTAGTGTTTGTGTTCATTGTAAGATTATGTTCTTGTAATCCTGACTTGTGTTTGTGTTCATTGTTAGATTATGTTCTTGTAATCCTGACTTGTGTTTGTGTTCATTGTAAGATTATGTTCTTGTAATCCTGACTTGTGTTTGTGTTCATTGTTAGATTATGTGACTTCCACACTGACACATACCTTGATATAGGAGTGCAGATAATGATCCAGGTTTTCTTCATGGCACTTTGCAACAATATGAACCAGAACTCTGTAAACACACAACAACAATAACAGTTTGTGTCTTTTCTTACAAAGTGACTGAAAACTAGAGATGCACCGAACATTCGGCTGAAAATGGCCAAAGAAACGACACGAGTGAAACGGGACGTCGCGATGACGCCGTCACGCGTCAGTCTATTCTCACTGAGAGTCTGTCCAACGTCAGTTTGAATAAAACAGTTCCGGTGAAAACGCTCTTAAGAGTCTGTCGACACGTTTTCCTCCTGCACTTCACTGCGACTCTGCTCGCTCCTCGTCATAAAGACAAGTACTCGATAAAGCAGCGCGTACAGAAATGATCCAGACTGAGACTCTGATTTGAAGCATGAATATTAATCTATACATCTGTCTATATAACTGCAATGCCTTGACTTCAGTGAGGTCAGTACGCTCAGTCCCGCCCACAACAACAACAGTCCATTAAAAAAAACAATGGGATGGAATTGGCATCATTTCAGTTTTTTTAATTTCCGTGCATCCTCACTGAAAACATATGCGATAAATGATCACACTTATGTGTGACAGACAGACGTGCAGTGACACCTCCTACCTGGTGGTGGCACTAGTGACCTCGTCATCGTCATTCTGGGTCAGAACCTTGAACAGCTGGTTGAAGAGAACGGGCAGGAAACGGATGATGACTGGGATTCTCTCCATGCTGAGGAGACCCTGGAGGAGGAGGAGGAGGAGGAGGAGGAGGAAGAGGAAAAAAAGAAAACATACAAATGATGAGAATGCAGAAAACAGAGCGAGGAGAGAAAGCCACAGTGTGTGTGTGTGTGTGCGTGTGTCTCTAACCTTCAGGCAGTTGAGGAAGTTGGAGGTCGGAGGCGCTGAGAGGTCCAGCTCTCGTCTCTGACACTGCTGGAAGAATCTGTTCAGATGAAGATCCTGGAACAGAAGAGTCCATGAAAACTCACAGCTCACATTCACAGTGAATTCCACTGTTTATTTAAATAAAGCTGCAGTTTGAACATTGACTTTTATCTTTATCTTATGGTTTCAGGTTCAATCCTCACGTCAGGTTTATCTTAATCGTTTTTTGTCTCTGTTTCATGTTGTTGTTTTGATTTGAACAAGCATTAGTCAGTATGAATAAATGACTCCATGAATTGTGTCTCGTATCTGAAACAAAGACGTCAGTAAATGCAGTTTGAGGACATTTTTCAGACGTCGTCTTCTGAGTGAACACTTTGCCATTTCCTCCTCTTCACGTGGTTCAATACAACATTTAGATGAGCTCACGTTGCACTTGTACTTGAGCACGTTGTGTAATTTCATTAAGTGTCGGCTAATGGTCCATTTATGTCAGTTTCAGAGTTCGGACGCCGACGGAACATAAACTTATTTCTCTTATTTTTCTTATGTTTGTTCAGATGTGTGTTCGGCTTTTTTCCCGTAAATGAAACAGAAACAGTTTTATTTGAGTTATTTTACTTACTTTAAATCCAGTTTAACATATTCTATAGTATTCTTTTTAACGTCCTGCTCTTTTTAACAAATATATAGAGTTACAGATTGTAAAGAAACAAAGTGAGAAGAGAAAAGAGGAAAAAAAATAAGTGAAATAAATTGAAGAGAAAAGAAGTAAATAAATGAAATGAGAAAAGTGAAAAGTGAGATCTCACCTGAGTATAAACTGTCGAGACGACGTTTGTTGAGACTTTGTAAATCGATTTTCCTCCATCGACCCATTTCACGTCTGCTGCGCTCTGTAAGAAGAAGCCATGTTTGATATTTTCTTCATCTTTAACACATCGATGTATTCCGTACGTATGACTCGGCAGAGTTTAAATGTGCTGAGTCACTCTCACCTTCGAGCTGCTGGCGTCTTTGATGCTCAGGTAACCGGGAGGCAGGTTACAGGAGACGGGAACGCTGAACTCCTGAGACGACAAACGTCCGTCTTTGAGGAGAGGAAGCCAAGAGAACCCCACTGACCAAAACCAGAGAGACACATGGACAGAGACTGAGGACATGTCCTGATAGACACACACAAACGCTCCTCAACAGCTTCCAAAACACTTGTGAAGAATGACCACGATTTCCTCAGAGAGACACGTGTACGACCACAGTGTCTCCAGCAGATAAAGTTCTGAGATGTTTGACGTCAAATATGAAGTCTCCATGAAGACTAATGTTTGTGGAAGAGTGAAGAAGGTTCTGGAGTCTGTGAGGAGTTGAGCTGAAGAACAGAGGCTTCCTCACATTCTGAAGCTCAGTTCTCAGGACGACTCATCCAATCTGTCCAATGACCTTTAAACTATTTCATTAGGATCAAGAAAAACAAGAACGATCTCTGGAAACATCTTATCTATATTTTGCTTTTACACCAGACTCTGATTGACTTTCACTGACAAGAAATGAACACAAAATCGTTTTGTTGGAGCCAAAATTAAAACTATCTCAGTTTGTACAATAACATCATCTCCTAACAACTGGCAATGGCTCCATGTTTATAATAAATAATATTTAATAACACTTAAGAGTGACAGAGGGTTATGAAGTTCCCTCAGATGTAATCGAGTTTCCATGTTTTTTGAGGAACTGTAAATAAAGATTGACTTTGTCTCGGTGAAAATGAGGCGGTCTCACCTGGAGTCTCCAGAGCTTCTTTCCTCTTGGCGTTTGTCTTTGCGTTGATGTCACACGTGACGTGGTAAAAGGAGAAAAGAAGGTGGTGCTTTTCATGAAGTTGGGTTGGAAGTTCGATCTTCACCTGAGGACAAAAGAGTGATTGACCTGGTTAGATGATTTCACACAGAAAGACCTGGACCTGAAAGAGAATCCACATCCAGGGGTGACGGTTCTTCAGAACTTCATCCACAAACTAAGGGACATTAATGTTAACTTTTTATCACAGTCCTCAAAAACTCAACCGTTAGTCGTCATTTCTTTGAAAATCAGAAGGTGAGAAGAAAACCAGACAAATGTTGTTTCATGAACTTGATTCATTCTTTGCAGAGAACTTTTTTGAAGTGACCTTTTTCTCATCTGAACTCACCTCATCGTAGAAGTCCGGATTCTGTGAGTGATACAGAACCGTGGAGCAGGCTGCTGTGGTGAACACTGGACCTCCTGGTTTACCGTAGATGGTCTACAGGAATAAAAGCGGAAAAGAGACGACGACAAGTTAAAATGTAGCTTTGTCGTTTCCAGCAATAAAGAGAAAACAGAGTCATTAATTTTTTTCAGTAAAGTTCTACCTTTAAAGGTTTGGCATCTTCTTCATCTGAGCTACGAAACTCTACGTAGACGGCAAGATTACGAGCCTGTGAACGAGAGGAACATCACGTCAGTAAATGCAGATGATTCTGGACGGCGTGCTTTTAAAGCGTTGTTGTCGTGTTGTGAACGGTGAACCTTGGCGAAGCTCTTCTGGCTGTCGTATTTCAGGTGTTTGGGGTAAACGTAGATGTGGTTTCTGTAGACCCGGTACGGCTGCGTGAACCTGCTGGAGTCCTGGACAAACTCCTCCACCTCCACTGTCGGCTGGTGTTTGGCCAGATCTTCGAAGGGCTTCACCGGAACGTACGAGGACGTCACACAGTCTGGATTCAAACACATGGTGACACAGACGATGAAGAGGAGGAGACAGAAAGTAGAACTGGTAGCTGACTTCACGCAGCACTTTCCCTCTTAACTGCCGCCCAGAAATGCTACATTTAGCATTCAAACCTTAGCATCGTGACAGACTCCAACACTAATTCACTTAAAAATCTTGTGCTTTTATTGTGATGTCTCTGTGTTCTGGGAGTAAAACGAGGACAAGTTTATATCAGAAAGTTAAAGATATCGTAATGATGCAGGTCTGGAATAACGTCCATACTGGTGAAACCCACCAGGGGGCAGTATGAGGATCAGATTCTGTGAGATTTCTTTTTTCCAGACGAATTTCCTGCCAACATGGCGGAGTAAACAAACCAGACTTACTTGGATGCTCCATTGGAACGTAGTCCATGGCGATGTCCAGAGTCCCAGGGATAGTCTGCAATTTGCTGGTCTTCTCAGCTCTGCTCACAAAGATCAGATTAAACTGTAAGCCCAGATCAATGGGAGGGTTGTGTCAGGAAGGACATACGGCATAAAAAAATCTAATCTGCTGTGGCGACCTCTAGAGACGGAGAAGCCGAAAAAAAGAATCTAATTTGTGTCCAGACAATCAATGAGCCGGGGCCGTTTGGTAACAACGTCAGTAAATCTACAGTGTGTGTGTAATAAAGTGACGTGGACTTGTTTACAGTGAATCTTTACCTCCTGTATTCTGCCACCAGCCTAATCAGATCATCTGTGGAAATCTTGTTACTCTCTTGTTTGAAGAGCGGAGAGAAACGAGACTCTCGGTCCAGAGCTCCGTGGTTGTCCTTAAACACCGACCTGTAATGGACAGAAAAGACCAGGAGTCAGAAACTAATGATGATGAAAGATGAAATAGGTGATTTTATAGTTTAAATGTTGAGTTCACTGACCGGACAGACCACGCAAACGGCATACGGTACTTTCCCAGTTTACTGCAAAACTGTTTGTTGGACCTTAAAATCTTCTGAACAATCTGAACGACACAAATGGCAACAAAAGACGAAGAAATGTCGGTCAGAAACTACACATCACGGGACGGCTCACTATTTGGCAGTCAGTCTCTTGGTAAATGTAGAGAACAGCTCATTATTTGGCACTCAGTGTATTAACGGATGTGTTAGCTCATTATTTAGCAGCCAAACTCTTGTTGGAAGTCTAGGACTACTCACTATTTGGCAGTCAGTCTGATGGTGGATGTATAGAATAGCTCATTATTTAGCAGGTAATTTGGTGGATGTATAGAATAGCTCATTATTTAGCAGGCAGTTTGTTGGTGGATGTACAGAATAGCTCATTATTTAGTTTGTTGGTGGATGTACAGAATAGCTCATTACTAGCAGGCAGTTTGTTGGTGGATGTACAGAATAGCTCATTATTTAGCAGGCAGTTTGTTGGTGGATGTACAGAATAGCTCATTATTTAGCAGGCAGTTTGTTGGTGGATGTATAGAATAGCTCACTTTTACAACATGGTCTGACAGTGACCTCATCTGTCAACCTGTCCATCACAAGAAATTAGAAACTACAGAAAAAGTTCATAATTATATAAGACGTGATTCAGGACTTGAGGACAGTAAGCAGTGATGGTAAAACTCAAAATCTGGCAGAAGGTTGAAAATCTGCTGATTCACTTTTTCATTTTTGGAAAACTGCCAGTGAGGGAGCCAGGAAATGTGCTGAGTGGGAGAAAAAAAATCTAATTTATAAACTGTTCTGATGCTGCTCTGTGATGAATAAAAATCCTGCTCTCACAGGAAAAAAAACCTTTTTGTTTATGTCACATAATAATTTCAGAGAGATAAGAAAATGAAAATGTGAACACATCTTTCATATACTGCAGTACTTTTGTTATATTAAGCTTTATTTTATGGTATTGTGTGCACAGATTTTATAGATAACACTGCTGACTTGGACTGGTTAATGCTCAAATACTAAATCTGAGTGTTTTTAATAATTAGAACCAGTTAGTTTGATTTTTCAGCTTCTTAAATGTGAACATTTTCTGCTTTCTTTGCTCCATTTTTGGTTTGTGGACAAAAACGAGACATTTGAGGACATCATCTTTTCCATGTCTGACAAACACTGATCGACATTTTTCAACATTTTATGGACCAAACAACTATTACACTGAAAAAAATAATTGACAGATGAATCAAATGTGAAAATATAATAAGTTTCAGATTCTGACAAAAATCTGTAACTGTGTACAAAAGGCAAATAAAAGTGTGTGAGAATCATAATTAAAAACTCACTTTGCTAGAATCTGTATTCTTGATATAAGGTTCAGCTCCACAGGCAATATTTCCCATCAGCACCTTCTCCACTCTGGCCACCATGACGATGTCCGTGTGTGGGTTGGTCACTGAGAAGATGGCCTGAAGACGACACGTGAAACACAGAGTAAGAAAAATAATGTTCTTCATATAATCAAATAATCTTCATGTGGACGGAACAGGTTTGTACCTGGTTAGGGAAACAGAGCCAGGAGTCCAGATCTGAGCTCAGGAGACAGTCTCCTGGTTTCTTCTCAGCAGGAGAACTCAGGCCGTTCTCTTGACCTCCAGATCCAGGTCCAGGTCCAGGTCCAGGTGCAGGTCCCAGACTGCCCGTGCCGTTACTGCAGCCTCCGATCATCTGACGAACTTCCTCCTGGTTCAGGTCCACGTGAAAGTCGGCCGACACCTTCCTTCCTTCTCGTACGTCGAACAGAGCCAGAGAAACGAAGAAGGGTTCGATCTGGAGGAGAAGATTCAGCTTTTTTACCGTTTCTTTCACAAGAAGAATCAAACTCAGACGACCTGAGAGCCAGTCAACTTCTGCTCAAATAAAAACAGATCCTTCACAACATTTCAAAATCAAAAGCTCACATTAGTCAGCGGTCCAGTGTCGCTCTCACTGATGCAGCTCTGCAGCAGCAGATTCAACGACCGACACGTGATCATGAATCTTCTGCCCAGTTTCTCCTCAAACGGACGAACTGTCGTGTTTTCACTGGACGGATGTTCGGTGCGAGGGCTTCTCAGAACCTGCGCTCGTCAAAAAAAACACACAATTCGTTTCTCAGCAGATACTTTTAACTTTTTAAACATGTGACGATAACAGCAGTGCAGGAAACGTTCTTCTAAAGTCACCACGGAGCTGTTTTTAATGTCACTGAACCACATTTGTGTCAAATTAACTTTCTCACGCTGTTGTTTTTCACGTGTGTGTGTGTGTGTGTGTGTGTTGGTACCGGAGTGTCGGGGTCGAGGGAGAACAGGTTCAGTCGCTCTTCTCTTCTGGCCGAGCGAATTCCTTCATCTGTCTCTGAAATATACTGAGAGAAGACGAAAAACACAAAAACAAGTGAACACAGACTACAGATAATGTCAGGTTATCGCAGGTGTGGACCAGTAGGGGGCGCAATGACTAAAAAAGAAGAGATTGCTGAGAGATTTCACTGCTAACAAAATAAAATAAAGCCAGGCGAGGGCGGAGTCTGTCTGGGCGGAGCCTGCTGAGTGGCTAGTGGGAACACTAAATGTGGTTGTTTAACTATAATTTCAGTAAAATTGAACAGATGGAGCTAAAACTCACAGGAAATTAGGTTTGAGTTTTCATTTATGACAAGACTGAAAAAACGTGATCAAACAGGAAGTGGAAGGTCTTCATCCGTCTGTGCTCAGGCCATAATTACAAGAAGATATTAGTGATAAATAAAGTTTATATGTATATACAGTATGTGTATGCTGTTTCTGGTTACATTTATCACAGTTTCACTCGTTTCATGTTTGAGGACTAAAGATTCAATAAACACATTATTTGACCTTAAAACCTTTTATGTGGACACCAGCAGTGTTTACATCCACGTTTGCTGTTTCCTGTTTCCTGTCCTCATCCCTGGAACAGCCTTTAAAATACTTTGTAAGCTCATTATTTTATATTATCCTTTATTGTCTTCTGTATGACTGTGCTTCCTCCTCTGGAACTCTGTGCTCGTGACCTTGAATCATTTATAAATCAGGGGTCAAATGACCTGGGGGGGCGGGGCCACTGAGTGTCTCGTCTGATCATTAGAAGTGAAAAATATTCAAGCAAATGTTTCACAGTAATATTAGTAATATTATATATATATATATCAGTAATATTTTACGGAATTTCAAAATAAAAGTGTTTGTTTTGATATGAAACCGTTTATAGTTCACAGTGAAATGAGGCAAAATGAATCAATTCATTTAGAAAACATAAAAATAATTCATCTAAATGTTTGGAAAACCTCGATTTTGAGACCTTTGTTGTGAAACTGGCTCATTAGCGCCACCTCTGGTCAAGCACTCAACAGCGTGTGTATATAATGTACATAATGTAAATAAAGAGATTTGACCTTTGCCAGCTCTGGATTGATTCCGTTCTCGGTCGTTTCTTCGTTCTCCTGCAAACAGCCGTCACTCAGCGACAGGTCGAACACGTCTGACACGAGAAAACCAGAGAGAGAGACGAGTTTGTGAACGATGACACTTTTATTAAAGGTTTAAAGGTTAAAACGACGAGAAAATCTCTCTGTCAAACAGGTTCATCTCTCCATCCCAGAATAAAATATGACTCCATTTGTGGTTTTTGTGGATAACGAGGCAGAAATGTGACCTTCATGTTCCTGGAGCGGCTCGTCCTATTAATGTCTGATTTACACACCACAGAGCCATGACATCACCGGGGGCCCCGTCCTGTTCTGCTGCTGGTGGCCGCGTGCCAAACCTCCGCTCACTGCTACACTCTGGATTTATAAATCCTGTTTCCATGTCAAGTTTTTAATAACTTTAATGACAAGGTAAGAAGTTTGAAATGGAGTGTGTGTTTGTGTCAGGCTCAGTTTATGGACTGAAACTAAAGCAGCGCAAAGTCACCAGCAGGACAAGATGGCCGACGTTACAGGAAGTCACACTGACAGGAAGTCTTTATTTTCTGCTTTTTTTATTCTGCTCAAACACTGAATCCACCTTAAAGCTGCAGTACGCAACTTTTCAATAGAAACAAATAATATCTGGATATGTTAGTATATATATATATATATATGATCTCTGACATAGATCTCACCCTGTCGATGGTCAGTGAGGTCCAGACTCTTGCGGTCCGGCGCTGGTCCGTCGTGAGGACTGATCTGCAGGATTCTTGTCAGAGTGCTGATCCACTCCTCCATGTCCTGCTCGCTCTCTGCCGCCAGGACGAAGTACGTCACCTCGTTCATCTTCAGCTCAAAGGCGTGTTTCCTCAGACGGTTGTTCTTCAGGAGGATGAACGGGTGAACCGCGACGATGACACAGTGAATCCGGGAGGGGAAAAAAAACCTGATTATTATCCTGTCTGAGTCGACGTGAACACATGTATTTCATTTATTTATTCAAACGTGACCTCACCTTAAATAACTTATGATTAAAAAATAAATAAATAATCATTTGAAAATGACATTATAGCCATCATGTATTTCTTGCAGCTTTCCTAAAAAGTATTTGTTTGTTTTTACTCTTTTTAAATCATAGATTTACTTTCTATTTTAATTGCAATGTTTTAATGTATTTTCTGTATTCATTGTGTATTAATAAAAGCTCAGTAATGTGAAATACAAAATATTTTACTTAAAAATAATAACTCGTGAAAGTGTGGTAGTATTTAAAGGAGCCTGAAAATCCGCCCTGTATTACTCAGGGTAAAACATGAGTCAGTATATTAATGCAGTAGCAGTAGTAGTAGTAGTACTAGTACACACTTATTCACAGGTTAAACTGACCTGAACTACACCGGTACACGAGTCCAGGAAGATGCAGCCTTTTGGTTCTTTAGAAATCTTCTCGTCTTTGTAGAAGTTCATGATGTAAGAATTATCCGTTAACTGTGTGAGCTGGAAATATCTGCGCTTAAAAGACTGAACACACACACGCACACACACAAAAGTCAAGTTATACACCTGTGTGTGTGTGTGTGTTAAATCTGTGTACACATGTGATTTGATGTGAAACAGGACGTGAGGATGAACGCGACAGAAAAGCTTTTCTCACCCGAACAGTGATGCTGTTATTGACTGTGCTGTTAAAGTTGCCTTTGTAAAGCCAACCAGACCTGAACACACCCATCCCTCCGCCTCCTCCTCCTCCACCTCCTCCTCCTTTAGACGAGGACAGAGACGTCGTGTCCTGTAAAACAGGATCAGTTTAGAGACTGAAACACAAAGTGTATTTTAACGGCTTTTAAAGCTGCAATAAACTCATTTCAACACTCAGGACTTGTCCTGTCCTCTGTCCACTGTCCTGTGACCTCTGTGTAATGGTTTCACAGTGAACGGGGATGGACATTACTGACCTCGTCTTTGTCCACGTCCTCATGGTCGATCTCAAAGGAATGAGACGGAAGTTTCTCTGCTTTGTACATTTTCCTGAGGAGAAGAAAAAGGAAAAACGTGGATTTTATTATGAAATATGAGAGTTCATAGTGCTGTGTGTGTGTGTGTGTGTAGACAGTGTGACTGCAGAGTGAAGATAAAAGTCACTCGGCCATAAACACAAGAAATAAAACATCTCTTAAAGGGACAATGCTCAGAAACAAACACACAGGACGTTTAAAACATTTTAATTGATCATGCACAGAGTTCTGTCTTCTGTTTCTATGATATGTCTAAAATACACTGTGTAAATACACAATGTTTGACACTTCTTCATTTGTGGAAAAGAAAAATGGAACCAGAGCCAGTGATGACAATGTTTGAAAATGTTGTGATGTTGTGTCTTGTAAACATCATTATTAGCATGGTGGCTAATATTATAATAGTGTTGCAGTGGAAATAGTTTAAATACTTGTTCTACTTGACAAAATAATAATAATATTAATAATAACAAACTGAGTGAAAGTACTAGTTACATTCGTCACTTTAGGGACAAAAATGTACCCATTGAAACTCATTATAAACTGGTTTTCTTCATCTTTACAACGTAAACTGTGACTCATTTTGCTGTGTTAATAATAATATAATAATAATAATGTAATTTTGATCATGACTGATGTTTAAATTAAATTTATTTAAAGTGAAAAAAAAAGAACATTGTTTAATAACCATTTATACAAATGGGACTTTTTTGCACTTAAGGTGCTGGGTGTAGTTTTTTGGTTTTTTTTAAGATAACGACGCAAACATAATAGGAATTATTGTATATTTAGTGTCTTTTTATGATTTTTTTTTTTTGAAAAAAAACCCTAACATTTAAATAAGCTTTAAATGCCAAAGGTTTTGCTAACGATTAGGTTTGTAGTGACTAATAATCACTAGTGTCTAAAGGCATTTTTAGAGGTTGTATGAATGAACTCAGTGAACATAAACTTCACAATCAGAATATCGTTTATTAATCTCCGGAGGTAAATGAGATAAATAGTAAAAATGTTGTTTTAAAGTTAAAAGCATGAGTTTGAGATGTTTGCTGAGACTGTTCCTGAGAACACACTCATTCCTCAGGTCATGTGAACAGACCATAAAAACACAGTGGTGGACAGTGTGGGGACATTCCTGTGGTGCAGAGCAGGGACTGCAGAGGTCCAGCAGCAGGTCACTCTCACTGGGAATGTTAAAAAAACCTCGCTTGACTTGAACTTTAACTTCAACTATCATCCATAGACCTTACATGTTCACTTCTACCACCTTTGTACGTCTGAACGTCCAGGAAGGTTATTTTGAGGCTTGTTAACCTCTGACAGCAGATTAGAGCAGATTAGAGCAGAGTGTGGATTAATTACCTGGGCAGCAGACGGTAATCTCCAGCATATTCATCATACTTGAACTGGACCACATTCAGCTCAGAGTTGTAATACTTACAGGCCTGAGGATGGAAGAAGAAGAAGACGACATTAATATTTAAACATATTAATTATACAAAATGACTTTTTTTATGGTGTTAAACTTTGGCCTGGATCTGCTGAAACAAAGAGAAAAAGCTTCAGTGTGAAGAGAAACCAGAGCCACTGATGTGGAGATGATTTAAATTATAAAAGGGAAGTGGATTAAAGATTCTACCCCAGTGGAGTCTGCTGCTCAACCCCACACACACACACACACACACATCTGCTTGTCTTTAGCGTCATGGTAACAGCAGAAGCAGGAAGTCCTGTATTAGGAACAGTCTAAACTGACGGCATTTACACTCCGACCACAACAGTTTCAGTTCAAACACGAGAGAATCTGTTACAGTGGATTAATAATGACAGATGATATTCATCAGTGTTTGGAGAAACACGGAAACGATTTCAAAGAAACCAGAAAACATTCACATGTGAGAAGCAGAAAGACCATGAAAAGGATGAAGAGGATGAAGAGGATGAAAAGTGTGTCACCTGTCTGACCAGCAGACACTCAGACTGCAGCTCTGTCCCTTCAGGGACAGTTGACCTGAGAGTGCGTCTGTCCTGAGGAACCGTGGACACCTGCACACATGGACACATAGAGACATTATAATGAAAACTTCTTCACGACAAAGGAAACTGAACACCGGACGAGAGTGATCTGGATCCTGCAGTCTGACCACAAACACGTTTGTGATGCAGAGTCTGAAACCTTCATCTGTGATCCCTGAACTCTGAATCAAAAACCACCAACAGTCATTTCTTTATGTCATGTCATGGTCTGTCCGTGGTTTCCATGGTGACCTCACCCGTGTTACTGAAACCATGTGGGACCTGCACAGTTTGTCCACTTCAAGTCCAGGACCATGTTGTACTCACTCAGTACCCATCTCGTCTTTAAAGGGTTCTAAGTGGGCTAACGTGGGCGGAGCCTCCATGGAACCCATGGACACAGTCACAGTTTAATCAGACTAAGGTCTGAATCATCACATTATTAATGTTCATAAACTGAAGAAACAAGTGGCAAATATTACATTTCATCATTTAATAAAAACTCTTAAAGGACAAATGATGTAAGAAACGTGCGTCCTAAAATGATCATCGTGTGTCATTAAGTTATTTAGGATTCTAACTAGCTCCGCCCACCACCATCAACCGCCCAATAACACAGCAGAGTGAACTGGTAACCATGGTAACCGTTTAAAACACTTTTGTTTTTCTAACCTTTTAACAGAGCAAGTTCATCTCCACTCAGCAGCAGCAGATTAAGATTACAGCTGATCACATTAATCTACAGATAAAGTTTAAATAAAAAAAGAGTCTTACAGAGAAATCATGATCAGGGAAGAGGAGCAGCTCTCTGAGAGGATCGTCCTTCAGCTCGTCCCACAGTTCAGAGATGACCGACTCATAATCCAGAGGATCGATCAGTTTAGGCTTCTCCTGCTACACACACACACACACACACACACGTGATCAGATACAGATTAGATTAAATATGCACTGAGATTAACAATCAATATCTTCACTTAAAAAAACACAGAAGGAAGATATTTATGATGATTAGCGCTGTCAGTTAAACGCGTTATTAACGGTGTTAACGCGAACCCATTTTAACGGCGGCAATTTTCTTTATTGTGAGATTAACGTTCTTTTTGTTGTTTTTTTTCACATGCTGTCGCAACAACTAGTAACGTTAGAAAAACTACAACACCACACTGGATCTAGCTAACAGGCTAGCTAACGCTGCGAGCCGGCCAGAGAGTAGTAAGCTAACGTTCCGTTTTGAGCGCGTCTCCGTATCCAACGACGCCTGGATCATTTCATCCAAGCCATGATGTCTGTAGTGTTACCAACCAAGCTGGCAGACCCCCGAACCGTAGTCAGGAGACCTCCGAAGACCGCTAGCTCCTTTAGCTCGGATTAGCTCGTTACAGCAACAACACATTAAACCGCGGGACTTTATTCACACACTGCAGGCTGATACACAGCCTCTCTTATTATTGTGCGGCTCTCACAATAAGAGGAATAACTCTAAATATGCTGGTGACAGAGATATTGTCTCAATAAAAAAACATTAGCACAAAGCAAGCAGATCCACTTTTCTATGTTGATAAGAGCATTAAAATGAGAAGAAATAATGGGACACAAAGAAATCAGGGGACATTTAGAATAGATACAAATGTGCCATTAATCGCGAGTTAACTATGACATTAATGCGATTAATCGCGATTAAATATTTGAATCGTTTGACAGCACTAATGATGATATTTAAAAATGTAAAAGTGTAAAAGTGTGACGACTGAGGGAATAAACACTCTCGACCAAAATGGCATTTCCTGTGTTTGGCGATGACATCATGACGATCTAAAAGTGTCACAGAGGAAGTGAGTTCTCTGTCAGTGAAACATTTCAGACACGTTTTAAAGGCAGAATTCATTTGTAAATCTCAAAATTCAGGGTCAAAAAGTCCGAAATTCTCAGATGAATCTGTGAATTCTAACTTTTCTCTGAATTCTTCTGATTTGAATTCCGAGTCTCAGATTTCTGACTTGTTTATTTTTATTTTGTCACTTTTTCTTCTAAGAATTCTGGCATTAAAGTCATCAGATTTTAATCTCGGATTTGTCAGAATTCAGGAATAAAATAAAATTAAAATCAGAATTTTAATTTAATCTGGATTAGTTAGATTAAAGTCAAAATTATGGGATTAAAGTCATCATTCTTGACATCAAAGTTTGAATTCTAACTTGTTTCTCAAATTTAGACTTTTCAAACCCTCCAGATTTGTAATCTCAGATTAAAGTCATGTTCCCCCAGAATCCTCACTATAATCTGAGACTTGCATCTTTTTTTATTTTATAAGCTTGACATGACTTCTGATGATCAATTGCACACTATTACATTATTATTTTCTTTTTTATATCTTTGAAGATGTAACAGGTGAATAAATGAGTCACACGTTCACATTTGAACATGTGAAATGAAAACATCACGGCCATGTTTTCATTTTCACGTACAAAAGACGCGAAGAGAAGAAGAAGCAAAACCAGAGCGAGGCAGAGCAGAGAGGAAGTCACACACACACACACACACACACACACACGCACCTCAGCAGTCAGAAAGAAGAAAGAAACCACTGGCGTCCGACAGGTCGACCAAAGAACACATGACTGTGAGTGACGTCAGCAACTGAAGCAGGCTGCAGCACAAGGTGCTAACCGCTCCATAGCAGAAGAACAGAGACATGTGTGAAACACGGTGGAGGTCGTCTTCAGTGATGATGAAGAGGAGTTTCACACTGGACACTGGACTAAACCTGAGGAGACTGATCACGATGTCACTGAGTCACAGGCTTCGTGATGTCTTCATGCTCACATGTTCATCGACAGACGTCAAACACAAATGTGGCATTCTATCTCCTGTCATCATCATCATCATCATCATCGTCGTCTCTGTCTTCACTGGACCACAGACCTCTGACCTCTGACCTCTGACCTGCCAGAAGCTCCCTCCTTCAAATGTCTCTGACAGTAAGACAGGATCATAAATCCTGACGCTGCGTCGTGTTCAGCACAGACTGAGCTTCAGTGACATGAGAGTGTGTCAGTCACTGAGAGGGGACGACAGACATGTGACGACCATGTGAGTGACAGAGTGAAACAAACACACACACACACACACACGTAAATACCTACAATATTCAGGTGGTTGAAATCCGATCTCACTCTCTTGCTCTTAATTTTCTTCCTGAAGGTGATTTTGCTCCTGAAGCTCATGACCACGCTGCAGCTCTGTGAGAAGCAGAACTGTGTGTGTGCGTGTGTGTGTGTGTGTGTGTGTCAGACATCAAACAATGAACTTCCTCTCCACACACACACACACACACACACACACACAATCTGCTTTCTATGACTTCAGAGGACCGTACATTGACTTACAGTCATGTCTGGGAGACTTAACCTTTAACCTTTAACCTTAACCTAACCATACAACACATGTCCACCTTTAAAATGTAACTGAGGACTTGATTTCTAATATATATATGTATATATATATATATATATATATATATATATATATATATATATAATATACAGTATATACATCAGTGTAAACAGGTCCCCACAACATGAGAAACACCTGAAACACACACACACACACACACAGAAAATCCCCAGCGAGTGTGAAACTAAACATCTGCTCTGCATTCATTTCAGTTCATTTTAATTATAGAGAAACTGAAAGAGAGGAAACAATAACAGCAAATATTGTAACAACATTAAGTCCCTCGTTAGTCCTGATTCACTGCAGACGTGCGACAGATTACAGTTTAGGTCAAGATATGAATATTATATCTGTATATTTATGACATTGTGGTAGATTATGTGTAATAAATGATAGAAATGAGTACGAAACACATGGAATTGACACAATTACATTTAAAAAAGTCACATAATTACAACTTTTTTTTATTGTGTTATAGTTTCAGAATTCAGAAAACTGCTGTTTCGTTTACAGAGTCACAGTCTCTGTCTCACTGTCCTTCACTGACCTCTGACCTCTGATCCTTGACCTTTGACTCACTGATTGTTGTTTGTGTGATTGTAATTTTAGATAAACTGTAAATAAAATAAAGTAAATCTGAATCATTCAGCAACAATAATAATAATAACAAAGTATCAATGATATGAATGCACAGAGACGTTCAGATGTAAATACTGTAATAATGTTCACACACACACACACACACACACACACACACACACACACACACACACAGTCACTTCCTCAGAGTTCAGTGTGAGAGGAAACAAACAACTGTGATAAAACTGACACGAGACAACGTAACAACATGATAATAATATAATGAGGTCTTTTTATGCTTTTAGGAAACTTTCTCCCTTTGATGACCTTTGACCCTTGATTCAGTTTAGTTTTGACTTTCATCGTCCTGATAAACTTACATTTATCTTTGTCTTGTTTTGAAGTTTTTTGTATTCGGTTGAATTAAAACTTCCTGTTTTATTTTGTAAACCAGCCTGAGACCTTGTTTAACTTCCTGCTCTTTTCTCATTTGTTGACTCATCGTCTTCACTTGCTCGGTCCTGTCACCCCCACACACAGATTATGGATTATTATTATGGAAGGTCATAACCAACTAACTCATTAACTCACTCATGTTTTAACCTTTCACTCATTCATCATCAAATATTCGGTAAAAATCAGTTCCTAAATTGAGTGGAGTCATGTAGTGTAGTGTAGCTAATGTGTCGTCTCTTTGTAATCTCGGCAGATTTAGATTAGATTAGAAAATGAAGAAGATTATCAGTTCAGTGAGAAATGATAAAACTTACTGAGCATGAATTCAATAATGTAGTCATTCATTTAGACTTTACCACGTTTGATTTATGGTTCACAATAAAATACGAATATCTTAAAAAGTGACGGGCCGCATTAAATCAATCAGAGGGCTGCATGTGGTCCACGAGCCACAAGTTTGACACCTGCGTTTACATCTCACTCCTTTATTGTGTCTCTTAAACATTAAGTCTTCTTCTTCTCTCCCTCTGTTCTGCAGCAGCTGCCTCCGCTCACTCATCCTTCATCCTCCTCCTCCTCCTCCTCATCTCATCAAACATCATCTGCACTCTTTCATTACTCCTCCCTTTGATTCCTCCTCCACCTCCTCCCTGCTCTCACTGTGATCAGCAGGACTGAGGTGATGTTTGTTAACCACAGCTGTGAGAGCACCACTCTCCTCCATCGTCTGTCCCTCTGTCCATCTGTCCCTCTGTCTGTCCGACATGCCCGTGAACAGGCTGAGGACACTGACAGAAAAACTATTTTTGGTTTGTTTTTCAGAATAAAAGCAGGATTTTTAAGTGCTGAGGAAGAGGAAACGACACAAACACACGAGGAAACATCAGAAAAATGGAAACAACCTGGACGTGGTCAGGAGGAGTTTTTACCACACTGACGATAAAGAGGTCGACATGTGTCCTCCCAAACTGTAGGGGGAGCTCTGTACTTGAGAACTTGTAATATAGAATTTCTACCTTCAAATAAAGTCTGTAAGATCATTTTTAACAGCACGTTATACGACACGACCAGAGAGGTCAGAGTTCACCGGTCTGCACGTGACTACAACATATACAAACAATACCGTTTACTGACAGCAGGGGGAGCCAGAGAGCACTGAGTGTAAAGACCAGGGTCAAATAAACAGAGAGAGAGAAAAGATGAATAAAGAGAGACGAAGAGAAAGAGACACGTGTGAGACAGAGGAACAGAAATCTGTTTTACATCATCAGTGTTTTCTTCTCATCGGCTTCCAACACACACTCACAAGACACTTTCTCCTGAGACGTGCAGGACAATCATCGTCCACTCAGCTGAGACCAGGTGACACAGGATCAGAACCAACTAACTCATTCACTCACTCACGTTCTAACCTTTCACTGATTCATCATCCAACATTTGGTAAAAATCAGTTCCTAATTTGTTTTCCTTCCTTTGTTCAAAATATTTATCCTCAACAAGTTCTTGGAAGCGTCATGTGACCTTTGGAGTTCCTCAGGGTTCTGTAACGGAGCCGCCACTGTTCTGTGTTTACACGCTGGTGCCTGTTTACGTGACTGTGTTCACGCAGACGACACACAGCTGTGTTTCTGTCTTCATTTGACTCCGCCCACAAACGTTTAACACGATGACATGATGAAAACATGAGGAAATCATATCATGATGAAAACATGAGGAAATCATGATGAACTCATGATGAATACATGAGGAAATCATGATGAATACATGAGGATATCATGAGGAAATCATGATGAATACATGAGGATATCATGAGGAAATCATGATGAATACATGAGGAAATCATGATGAAATCATGATGAATACATGAGGAAATCATATCATGATGAACTCATGATGAAAACATGAGGAAATCATGATGAATACATGAGGAAATCATGATGCAATCATGATGAATATATGAGGATATCATGAGGAAATCATGATGAATACATGAGGAAATCATGATGAACTCATGATGAAAACATGGTGAAATCCTGATGAAAACATGATGAAAACATGGTGAAATCATGATGAAAACATGATGAATACATGAGGAAATCATATCATGATGAAAACATGAGGAAATCATGATGAACTCATGATGAATACATGAGGAAATCATGATCCAATCATGATGAATCCATGAGGAAATCATGATGAACCCATGATGAAAACATGATGAATACATGAGGAAATCATATCATGATGAACTCATGATGAAAACATGATGAAATCATGATGAATACATGATGAAATCATGTTGAAAATATGATGAAATCATGGTGAAATCATGGTGAAATCATGATGAAAACATGATGAAAACATGAGGAAAGTTAAACCTGTCCTCGATCACGTGACTGTGAGATTTGAAACCATTCCGGACGAATGTAAGACACAAATGTTGCCTTTTAGTGGCTGTAGATCGAGACTGTGATGATACTCTTCCAATGACAGCTTATTATGACAGAGTGAAACAGCTTATTATGACAGAGTGAAACAGATGAGAGGCAGAGTGAATGCATTAGTGCAGCAGACTGTGATGAATCTACTGTAAGTTTCCACGGAGATCAAAGTGGCTCAGGAAGAGACAGAAAGTTTATGGAGGGAAATAAATAAAAGAGAAAACAGAAGAATTCTGCTTCTGCCAGAACTCGCCGACATTTTTCCACCGCTGTGTTCAGAGACCAGCGTCTCTCTGGAAACACACGTCTGGCCACGGTCGGATAGAGAAACAAAAACAGATTCCTGACGTGAAACATTGTTCTGAAAAATCTCCTCATTCACTCATTCACGTCGTTCACTCATTCACGTCGTTCATGTTTCTGTTTAAAGAGTTATTTTTATCACGGTCGTCCCCACAGGCGAACGCACAGAGAGCAGAGTTTTTCCCACAGAAAGTGGATTCCTCATGTCTGACCCCACACGCACACACACACACGCACACACACACACACGCGCGCACACACACGCGCGCACACACACACACACACACACACACACACACTGTGTGAATGGAAACAGAATCATTGATCAAACACGAGTTAGAAATGAAGAGAAAAACCTGGATTACATTTACATACGAGGATGAAAACAAAGCAGAAGCAGGTCTTTAATGCTTCCTGTAGGCTCCGCCCACGTCGCCATCGATGTCATTTAAATACACGAAAATATAAACTGAAGCTCATTAGAATAAAAAACTTAAAACACCATGACTCATCACAAACTTCTCTGAAAGTCTCTGAAAAATGTCTCCACAAGAGAAAGCACAGACCAGGACCAGGACCAGGACTGGGGATTTGTGATCTCACAGAAACCCGCGTGATTTAACGTGACTTCAGAACATAAACAGACGGAATCGACTTTGTCTTGTTCAAGTTTACGATTCGTAACAAAAGTATGTAACAAACTCGCTCTCACTGGTTATTGTGAGGTAGAAGAAGACGAAGAAGAAGGTCAGAAGATGCTCAATAAAGCTCATATACGTGTACTAAACATGAACATATATCCTGTTTAATCTGTACATATACATACATATATGTATATACACATACATATATGTATAGATATATTACAATGATTAAACTGCAGCGTCTGTAATTACATACCATAATATCAGCATTATACGTATCAGCAAAGATAGATTTATCAAACAGACAAACTCAACATAAAGATGAATTTCCTGCAATTTGAATGAATTTCTCTGAAGTGAGATCAATTAAGTCTCATCTAATCTAATCTAATCTAATCCAGGGACAAAAGACTATTTTCATCATCATCTGTCAATTATTTCCTCCATCACTCGTTTGGGTCATAAAATATTGATCAGTGTTTGTTAAACCTGATCTTGTTTTGAATGATTTCTTTGTTTTTATGGAGCAAAGAAAACAGAAAATATTCATAAATCACACAAACTGCTCTGAATTATTAACACACACACACACACACACACACACACACACACACACACACAGGTGCTGCTGGTTACCATGACGACGATGGTCAAAGGTGAGGCAGTAGAGGTGAAGCCCTCCAGAGTGGGCGTGGCAGCGTCCAATGACATCCGGTCCTGTCGTGAACACATGTGACCACAGTCGGCCCCACCCACCGAGCGCAGGAGCAGGACCGCACTGGCTGAACATCCCATAATAAGTCTTCACCTTCCTGTCCACCTGAGCTCCGCCTCAGTGGTGGTGATGATGATGATGATGATGGGGTGTTCAGTCCACTTCAGTCCCGCCTCCTCTGTTGCTGTCAGTCAGAAAAGTGAGGCTGCATTCTTGGTCCCCGCACGACCTCACGTCCCCGTGTCCGTGTGTCTGTCTGTGTCTGTCTGTGTCTGTGTGTCTCTGTTTCTGTCTCCGTCTGTGTGTGTGTGTGTGTGTGTGTGTGTCTGTGCTCCAGTGCAGCTCATACAGTGACTGCTGCTGAGCGAACACAGCCTCTCTCTCTCTCACACACACACACACACACACTGCAGCTGTGCATGGTTCAGCCCAGCTCCAGCAACAAATCACAGTCTGCAGCATTTGTCAGCTGACCAGAACCAGCTGGTATATACACACACACACACACACACACACACAGTGTATTTTCTCTGATGTTCATTCTGCTGCAGTGTCTCGCTCTCGCTCTCTCTCTGTCACATTTAAACAAACTCAGATTTTGCTTTGGTTAAATAAACTGTTGCCTTTGAGTCTGCAGTGTGTGTGTGTGTGTGTGTGTGCTGATTCTGCAACAGTGAATTCTGTTTAATATTCCAGCTCAGAGCTCTGCACAGTGTGTGTCAGGAACTAGGGAGAGAGTGTGTGTGTGTGTGTGTGTGGGCGCGTCTTCACACACACTCAGCAGACGTGTAGAGTTTCAGTGTCAGACGAGATAAAATAAGACTTTTTTGATTAAAAATTCCATGATTTCACAGTTTTTGTGTGTTTCTATGTGGTTTTGTTTGTGTGTGTTTTTTTTTTTACCTCATATGTAGCTGCTCTCTGATCCATGTTCACTGTGAGTGTTTACAGAGACAGAACCAGCACATTTATGTTTGGTAACAATGACATTGTTTTCCTCATCATCAAATTCCACTGTTTGTTTTACTTCCATTGTGTGTGTGTGTGAACCAGCACAAATCCAGTAAACAAAGAAAATTATTATTTTTTTTAAATAAGCAAGTTGAAGTTTTAAATCACAGTATCATTGTATTTGAATTAGAGTTGTTTGATCACTGTGAATGATTCCTAGTTAGGGTGTGGTGATATCACATTCCAGTGCTTTTGTTCAGCCAATCAGCTGCTGGCAGAGGAAACGCATGGCTACTTAATAAGCAGCAGCTGCTGCTTATCACTGTTGCTGCTGCTTCAGAAGCACATGGCAGAAGAACTAAATAGTGGCTGTACTTCTTAACTTCTTAACAAAGACACCCATCTCGCTAATGTGTTAGCATTCAAGTTAGCTGACTTTGTCGCTAACGCGTTAGCATTTAAGCTAGCGGACGTTATCGCTAACGCGTTAGCATTTAAGCTAGCGGGCGTTATCGCTAACGCGGTAGCATTTAAGCTAGCGGTCTTTATCGCTAACGCGTTAGCATTTTTAGCGAGTGGTGCTTGTCACTAACGTGCTAGTGGACTTTATCGCTAACGCTTTAGCATTTAAGCTAGCGGACTTTATCGCTAACGCGTTAGCATTTTTAGCTAGTGGTCGTTGTCACTGACGTGCTAGCATTTAAGATAGTGGACAAACTTTCTGCAGTGTCTATACACAAACGGATGGATTAATTGTGGCAGGACATGAGAATAACTGGACACCTTGAAGTGAACAGACACAGTAATTACTTCTGAGATGACGACATGACGCCAGCAATGAAAAGAAAGCACCCCGAACCTCTTATTAACCCTCTGTCTTCTTATGGGGTAAGTTTTCATTAACGTCGTTAATCTGCGTTACGTTAGTGTTCATTCAAAGTCACATACAGGGATTAAATAATGTTTTTTCATGCTGGACGCTGTCTTTTAATAATCCACTGTGCGTTTCAGAACGTTATGTGACTACATTGTTATTAGCGAGCTCAGTATTGTTGTTTTAATATGTTATGCACAGTGAAACTTTTGTTGGATGTGATGATCATATTATAAGATGTAATGGG